>NW_026946368.1:1130669-1363251 GCF_033847375.1 Trichoderma aggressivum f. europaeum
TTTTTTTGCCTGGTTAAAAATTGGGTTTTTCGTTTTAAACGTTCCCCCCCCCCCCCCCCCCCCCGCCATACCCAAAGAAAATCCTTGCCCAGCCCAACAGTCTTTTTTCTCTTCGTCTTTGTAGATCGCCCTCTCCCCGTTGGTTAGCAGCGTCGTATCGTCAGATTCCTTCGGGGGCCGAGCGAAAAACCACCCCATACATGTATGCAGGCCCCTTCGCAGTCTTACACGCAGAATGATTCTGCTTTCCCCTTCTCCTTTCTATTCGATCGCTCCCGAACCTTGTAATTCCCTTTTTCCAATCTGATCGACGTGCTGGCCCACCATCCCTTGTGTGTTGCTTTAAAGGAGCTGTTGCTCCGCTTTACGATTGGCTTACACGCAATACCTAGTGGAAGTTGTGCATTCTCCGCCCAGAGCAGTTCATTCCGTGCTGCTTATTGTGAGATTTTTTTGCTCAAGTTCGATGAGTCCTTTGATCAGATTTCTAAACGAGATTGTTTGATGGCATAATCCTTACGTCTGCATTTGTAAAGTGCCATTATTTATAGCCCATTCGTTCCTGGGTCGATTATTGTCATGCTGAGCACAACACCGCGAGATGCAATATTCATTATAGGTTAGGCGAGCATATGACCAAGACTGGACATCACCGTGAGGCACAACAGCGTCAGATGCTCGTTCAATCGGATTGCAACAAACCATTATTTTGATCTAACGAGACCAGTGTCCGGAATTATTCTACTTAGATATTTATATACGGTAATGCCTGAATGCATTCAGATAGGAACGACTTTGGCCCATGATATCTGGGGAAAGCTCACAACACCTCAATCTCTCCTATACCTCCCTTTCTTCCCTCCGTTCCTCTCTTCAAATAATACCGGCAAAGGCAAAAACCGGGCCCTCGATGTATAATATCCCTGAACAGCACTTTAAAGGTTCCGAATGACTCAACCTTGACTTCATCTGACGAGACACTCATCTAAGCGACCGAGCACCACAACACAATCATCAGTTCATCCCATTGAGAGAAGCTACTGACTTTCAGTATCAACATTGTCAACAACATACTCATACATCCGAGCGCCGCCTCTACAAAAAGAAACCCGTCATGCCTACAAGAAGTAGGTCAATCAAGGCATGGATCCGAAATCTCCTCCTCGGCTTGGTGGTTTGCCCGCCTCAGAGACATATCATGATCCGGAAATCACATCGGCAACGCTAGTTGATTGATCAAAACAATTGATTTATATGCAAATATAGCTATCCGTACACTACATAAAAACCACATAGCAAACAACCAAGCCCAGTGCGCCTGTAAAAAAGCCAGTCTAGCGGCCCGTCGTGGTGAGCAAAACACAGTAGAGGCTTGCCCCCTTGACAACATCATAATAGTATACGCATCTCGTTTCGTAGATGCCAATCATTGATCCCCCTCTTTCTCTCCCATTTTTCAAGCTCAGAGAGCCCATGTTTTCATACATGCCATTACGCTTAAATCTCTCTTGTTTAAATCTCCAGAGTGACCTTCTGTCCCTTGACGCGGCCAATGACCTGGCTAGGAGCGTACTTGGGAATGACCTCGTCGTCGTGCAGCATCTCAAACTCCTCAGTGGCGTCACGGCCCATGAAGTTGAGAATGGCGTTGACGCCACCGGGGTGCTCCTCGAGCCAGTTGGTCAGGTCCAGGACGACGCCCTTGACGACAACCCAGAGGTCCTCCTTCTTGTTGTGCTTGGCAATCTCCTCCATGGTGTACTCCTTCTCGGGGATGGAGAAGGCCTTGGGCTTGCTGGAAGCCTCCTTGGGACCGGCCGAAGAAGCGGCAGGCTTCTCGGCGACCTGAGCGGGGCCGGAGCCGGCAGCAGCGCCGTTGGCCCACTCGACGGTCAGCTTGCCGGGAGCGGAGGGGTCGAGGTGCAGGGAGATCTGGCCCAGACGCTGGGCAGCGCCGGCGGTGCCCTGGAGGGCATGCTGGAAGAGGTAACTGCTGGCGCTGTCACCGGCAACACGGCCGTAGACGACGCAACCAAGCAGTGAGGAGCCACCAAGACGGTTGGCACCGTGGACACCACCAGCCAGCTCACCACAGGCGAAGAGACCCTCGAAGGGCTGCTTCTCCTGGTTGAGGACCTGGGCTTTGTCGTTGATCTCGACACCACCCATGGTGAAGTGGAGGACGGGCTCCATGAGAGCGACATGGAAGTCGTCGTTGATGTCGACGGGCAGGTTGTGGAAGAACTTCTTGCCCCAGGGGTCCTTCTGCTTGCCGTCGGCAATGGCGTTATAGGTCTGGAATGTCTTCTGGAGGTGCTCAGGAGTGCAGCCAATCTCCTTGGCGAGCTGCTGACCAGTGATCTTCTTCATGAGACCACGGCCGGAGTAGTGGCGGGTGTGGAAGTCCAGGACGTTGGAGGCCTTGGAGTTGAGAACGAGGCGGATGGGGAACTTGCCCTTGTCCTTCTCCTTCCACATCATGCCGGAGACGTAATCACGGTGGCCGAGCTCGTCGCAGAATCGGTCGCCATCGCCGTTGAGAAGGAGACCACCCTCACCACGCAGAGCCTCAGCGGCCAAAAACTTCCACTTGTTGCCGGGGTCCTTGGGGTCGACGAGACCCGTGGGGTGGACCTGGACCTTGTCCATGTCGATGCCGTTACCGCCGATGGCCATGATCATCTTCTGGCCGTCACCAGTGGCGTGGGTGCCGTTGGTGGTAGCAAGGCCCATGAGCTCAGGGCGGTGCTTCTGGAGCAGAGAGCCATCGCCAAAGTCGGCGGCGTAACCACCGGTGGCGAGGATGACGGGGCCGTCCAGGCTGGAGGTCTCGCCGTTCACCTCATAGGTAACACCAGTGACCGTGTTGCCGTCCTTGTTTAGGCTGGTAACGCGGGCCTTCTTGATGATCTCAACGCGGTGTGGCTCGGCCTCGGCAAGCTCCTCGATGCGCTGCATCAGAGCGTAGGTGATGGCCATACCAGGGAATTTGGCATCGTGGCCTCGGTGGGTTCGGGGCTGTGAGTGACCACTGTACAACAAGTTGTCAGCCAAATTGGTCTGCCAAGTCAAAGCGATCAAAACAAGCCACGGGGACAAAACCTACCCAAGTCGGGAGACAAGCGTCAGATCGAGGTTGAACACATCCTGCAGCCACTCAACGGCAGCGGCGGACTTGTAGGTGAGGACCTTGATGAGGTCAGGGCGAGCCTGCTCACGAGCAGACTTGAGGGTATCGTCGTAGAACTGCTTGACGCTGTCGCGGATGTTGTGGTCGACCTGGGTGCGGGTCAAGGCACCGTTGATACCGGAGGTAGCCTTGGTAGAGTTACCACCGAAGAAACCTGGAGTAGAAGAGTCAGCATTTCATACAGCTTTGCTGGGGACCTCTCGCGATTTCCGCAATGCGAGGACCAGCCAAGGATGGCGCTGTTGAGAATGGTACTCACCCTGCTTGTCGAGAACCACGACGTTGCCACCGGCAAGGTAGATGGTGTGGGCAGCGGACAGACCAGAAACTGCAATGGCAAAAGTCAGCAAACTGATGGTCAAACCCGAATCTCTTCCCGCTGTCGCGCATGCGCCCAACTCGTCCGCGAGAACGAGAAAAAAAAAAAGAGCAGCGGCAAAAAGAACAGGCGGGAGACGACGCAATCTGGGGCTACTTACGGCCGCCACCAACAACAATCACTCTGGGAGCCATAATTGTGACGTGTGGAAGATTTGAGGGGGTGGACGAGGGCAGAAAGAAAGACGGCGCGCGGAGAAGGAGAAAAAGGGGTATACAGATGGATGGAGAGAAGGGAAAGAGAATGGAGGATGAAGAATGGGAAGAGGAAGAAAAAGAAGAGAATCGGGACCAGATCGCGGCTCGACTTTGGAGTTTAAGAATAAGGGAATGGATGGGCATGAGCTCCACGCCGAGGGCGGTAGTGAGCCGAGGCAACCTTGGAGTGGGTAAGCCGCCGAGCAGGTACTCCGTAATCTAGGCGCGTACCTGTACTTGTGCAGCGTGGCCGCGGCGAGGTCGTTGCTGGTGCTGGCGGGGATGCAGGCGGTCGACAGCCCACCCAGCCCACTGAAGCCTGGGGGGACCGGGGGAGGCGTCGAGTAGCTGTACATGGGCTACATTCCCCGGGTTGGAGTCCATCCGCAAGCAGCAGCTACAGCAGAACGGCCCCTCTGTGAATACATGTCCGGTACCATTTGGTTCGAAGCAAACATCGAATGGAACCAGATGGACATTTTCTATCTCGGCCCGGACTGCCCAATTTTGCAACTGGATCCCTACAATAAGCTGTCTTTTCAACGATATCGGTACTCCGTGGTGCCCTTTAGTGCTTCATCACCCCACTAAACTACCCCAAGCGCACTGCCAAATCAGAGCCTAGGCTTTTGTAAACCTCCACTGGGGCACGTCCATTCGGCCAGCATATACCCGAAGATCCGGCGGCCATTGGATCAGGAGGAAACACATGTTGGAAGAGCAGAAACCGCGAAGAAGCGTTCTCGAAACGGATTCATGTAGAAATAACAGTAGAGAGTATCTGTCTGGAGAGCCTCATGACTTTTGACCGGCAATGGACCGTCTCGCGTGGCGTCTTTGACGTGATGAGCGACTGCCGAGGCTATAAGTATCGTCGCCCCAAAACAACAAGGCGCAAACTGTTCCAGCACGCTGCTAGCCATGCATTAACCAAGACGCGCTTCAACAAAGCTCACCTCGTAACTAACCCATAATTCATCCGTATCGACGCCCATCTCCTTGTCCTTTTCTTTGGCAAGACTAAACGATGGCCAATCGAACATGCGATTCCACCAATTGATACTGGACCAAGCATGACAGTGTTCCCACGGCGCCAACTACTTGTACTAGCACAAGCCACCACAGCCAAAACCTTGCACCCACATGCTTTTCACATGTCAAGGTCGCAGAACATCAGCCAGCTGACCGTGACACCGAAACTGACATCACCGCGCTCATGTGTCATTTTCCCTCCTGTACACGCGAGTAAGCTTAGTACGAGTACGAGCAGGTACATACATCGAGTGAACAAGCAGAAACAATGCGTTACAGCAACCCCACACATGACAACTCCCAAATCCGGGGGGCCACACGGCGCAAGTCAGATGACGGCTTTTCTCTTTGCCGGAATCTGCACCGGTGAGCCGATTCCCCAGCCACGCTCCTGGGGAGCCCCAGGCTCTCCGATTCAGGCGTACGGAGTAGCAATTCTGTGCATAACCCCTTTGCTCTTTTTGTTGTTCTATTTTCCCCTTCAAACAAGGATGACTTTCACGTGAAAATCAATGCCCTAAACCATTATCCCGTGACGCCACGGCCTAGGCATTCAGTTTTCCCCAGAATTCTTGCCATATACCTTGTATTGTTGAAATGAGGGGATACACCTCTGGTACGAGGGTGGTGACCAACTACCATGAAGCAACCACATGTACTGTGCTGCTTGTTTTTTTAAGGGTTGAATCAACCTCGTTACGTTTTAAAGCAAGTATGAGTGCACTATTGGACAAGATGATAGGATATGGGATTACGGAGTAAATTCAGGTAAATTGTCCGTTGGGAGAAAGAGTGAACAACAATCGTCTTGCTTCACGTCATCTCAAACATGCACGAGAGATCCGTGCAGTTGATGAGCAACGCATCGGATATGATATGATCGGTTCGTCTTGTCTTATCCTTTCTTCCATTTCTACTCTGCGCATCATTAGACATGGCTATATTTTCTCATTCGAGTTGTTGTCGGCGTCTCTAACCCAAATGTCCATTGCCCAAGTCTAG
This sequence comes from Trichoderma aggressivum f. europaeum, assembly GCF_033847375.1. NCBI lineage: Eukaryota > Fungi > Ascomycota > Sordariomycetes > Hypocreales > Hypocreaceae > Trichoderma > Trichoderma aggressivum. The sequence continues at coordinate 1,136,470 of NW_026946368.1, forward strand.
AGATTTTACCACCTCTTTAATCTAACGTCGAGCCAACTTGTGGCAACAATGTCCTTTCTGCATGATAGAAATCCATCGGATTCCCTTTATGACCACTCCTGTATATCTGTGCAGACCACGCTACACTACAGACAAATCTGCGTGTCACAGACCAAAGACAAACTGCCATAGCCGCAGCAGGGAAGCCGGCTATAGAAGGAATGGACTAAGATCGAATTCCTCTGGGGCTGTGGGTTGGACGCAAGTGGGGCACGGACACGGATGCTGCCGACAGTTTTGAAGGTCCGAATAGATGATTGATTCGAAGCTGGCGGAGAGTTTCTGAAATGAGTTGTCGGGCAAGCCAACGCCTTAGCTTGCACATTGTCGATCGTGAAACCCCAAGACAGCCGGGGAACTATTAGTGTTACCAATTGCCATGAGAGCATCTTAGAGCAAGTAAATACTAGGCATCATCCATTTCTATCAACAACTATATGATACCGCGACTCAATTAGGAGACTATCCGAGGATGTGGTGGCCGTTTGGAGTCCTTCCCATCTAGCGTAAAACGGCCAATGTCGAAATATTGCTGGCCATAATCTGATAATCTAGCGAAGTCGTTGTATGATGTACTCCATGAACAAGCGTAACTTGTATCTCTAATATTTATATACTTTTTATTTAACAACTTTTGAGAGTTTACCGCATCCGCCGCATTTCCTGCGTTTTTCGTGTCTACTGATACATCTACCACATCTACCACATCTACCACATCTACCACATCTACCACATCTACCACATCTACCACATCTACCACATCTAGTACCCGCCATCATCACTAGGTACTTTCCTCCAGTGCCCAGCTGTCATCCAGTAAGTGGGTAGCCATAAAATGCCCTCTTCGTACAACTTACACCAAAGTACCTATACATAAGTCAAGACGCCGAGTACACTCTCTCGATACCCCCCTTGTAATCGCCATCTTGCGACGGATTCATTTCCATCTCATCCACTTTTGCTCTCGTCGTTGTGTCGAAATACCCACCGGCTCTAGCATTTTAGCCTTCGGATATTATTTTTCCACCTCTTGCGCTCCCACTCCTCGTTCCCTCCTCATGGGCTTTCGTCCACTTCTCTCCAAGTCATGTGACTTTTCCATGCTCTCCCCTTTTCAGCACTCTGCCGCCGCTGATTGCCCAATTCGGTCAAACCACCCCCGGTGACGTCGTCGAGCTTTGACTCGCCTGACATCTGCTAAATCCAACTGCTCGTCATCCAATATCGTTTCAATATCCAGGACAAACTACTTGCAGCCCAACTCGCGCCCAACCACTCAAAATAGAACCATGCGGTTCTCCAACTTCCTCCACCTCAGCGTCCTCACCAGCACAACCGCAGCCACGGCGTCCGACCAAGCAGCCCAGGAGCCCATCCACCACCGGCTCCCCCAACATCCTCCCCCGGGGCACCTCCCCGTCATGATGCCCGCGCCCGACGACGGCCACGTCCAGCCCGCCGTGCTGCTCATAGACATCCTCGGCACCCAGCGCTCCCTCACCACCTTCTTCTCCCTGTCGCGCCTCCACGAGGACACCAGCGAGCCCCTCGGCGACGCAAAGACCAACACCACCGTCCTCGCGCCCAACAACATCGTCATCGAAGACCTCCCGCGCAAGCCCTGGGAGAACCCCGGCGACTACGACGCCCTAGGATCGCAGGCCTACGACGGGTCGGGCGGCAAAGACCGTGCCGACGAGAACCTGCGCAAGTTCGTCCAGGCGCACTTGGTCATCGGGACGAGTCCGTGGGAAGCCGGCGCCGAGGTCAAGACGGCCGCCGGGACAACCATCTGGTGGGAGGCCAAGAAGGATGATAACGGCGACGAGAAGAGAGTCATCATGCCGGATGGCGTAGAGGTAGATCGTGTCGCCAGCCGGGTCGCCAATGGCGAGGTGGTAAGTTTGCTCTTTTGTGGAAAAAGGAAAGCTGTAATATGCTAATTGAAGATGCTTGACGTAGTGGATTCTGAAAGGCGTTTTGAATTACGCGTGACGTTTCGATGATGGCTTTCTGTTTTCTTGACTTGCTTCTCTGGCTAATGTGATTATACACGAGTTTTATTCCCCTTATGTTTTATTACTATTATATTTCCGAACTACTTTACGCCCAACGGTAGTAGGCTACGTGGCGTATGAATTGACGTTTCTTATACTCCATCTCCGTTCTTTCCTATGCAAAAGAGTAGCATAACATAGGCATCTATGGATAATACAGAATGGCTTACCGGCAGTTAATATGCTAGTATGGCGAATCATACAACTACTGTTCCACGCCGTGAGAATCAATAACGTGTGATAAGACATCGACGAGATCACATACATAGGTAGCCAACTCCCGTAACCACCCTCACGTGTTGCAAGTAGAATGAGTAGAGGCCAGTTCTTCAATGGATAAACCCCGAATATATTCAACATTGCAGAATCAAACAGTGTCCACCAGTACCCATCAATGCCTCATTCTCCCATCTCTTGTTCCGCAACATTTTCTAAACCAAAACGCCCGGAAATAAAAACACTCATCCAGGCTTCCCCCATATCCCTCAATCACTTGTCCTTGTCACATCTGACAAGTGATATTCTGTCCCGTTTTCCGTATCTCCACAAAAGAAGGCGGATGAACCCATTCGATATGCCACAAAAGAAAGAAAAGAAGGAAAGAAGGAAAGAAGAAAAAAAGAAAAAGAAAACGACAAGCGTGAAGAGGTATCATAACAAAAGCCTCGTTTCAACACCGTCCAATAAATCAATCGACACTCCCCGTATAAGAAAAAAAAGAGACAAATGCCCCCCGTCTTCGCGAGGGATATAACGAAAGGAATATGGAACTTTCCACCATGATCCAGCTCATGCGGCTCTGTAATCAATCCGGCCAAATGATTAAAACATCCATCAAATAGCCTAATAAATACACTTGAAAGAAGAAGAAGAAGAAGAAGAAGAAGAAGAAGTTGTTGAGGAGGAGAAAACAAAGCAAAAGATGACATGACAAAGGGGGTATCTGGAAGAAAATATTGAGTATCGCAATCGATCAACAGTATTTGATACAGCCTATCGTTCCACCTTGAGGCGCTTAGGGTCACTAGCCGTTTCGTGGTTCTCGTCGTGCCCGGCCGCGTCAAGATCTGGACTCTTTCGCTTTGCCAGGCCTGATCCGCCTCCTGTACCGGTGCTAGCGTTCCCACTGCTGGTGCTCAGCAAATGATTATCGTCTCGGAGGAAGCTGGGCCCGGTGCCCACCAAGGGTGTGGCAAAGTTGAGAGGGCTGGGCAGCGTATTGTTATCACTGCCTCTGAAATTCCACTCTGGATAGAAACTGCTGGGGCTTGGTAGTAGCTCATTGTTCAGGAACCGAGAGGGAAGGGCCGAAACGGGCGTGTCGCCATTGACGTTCTGCTGGGGTACCGGCCGAGCGAAAGGATTGGGAGGCCCTGTGGCCCCTGCGGACAAGAGTGTCGTAGCAGACGGAGAAGGGGGAGGGAGGACCACGCCACTGCGATGCGGCGCGTGGGATCCAGCCTCCGTCGCGTTTCGAGGCGAGTTTGAGTCTCCCGTTGCACTGCCAGCTTCCGATCCGCCATCAGGGATTTGCACCGTCAGGCGAGGCGGCTTTGGCCTTGTGCCTCCTATAGCCGTGTTGATCTTCAGACTGGTCTGCGTTGGTGTATCGGGAAGGGAGGACACCGACGTATTACGCAAGCTGGATCGTTGTTGCAGATGTGGCGAAGCCGTTTCTCCATTTCGAGCTGTAGCCCCGGTATCTGCCGACTGGGAACGGTTTGGGTTCGCTGGAGCCGAGATTCCATCGTTTTTTATAGGCTGAGGCTCAGAGGCAAAGGATGCCAAATGTTGGGATAAGATGGATCTGTTTTCCTCGATTGGTGTAAAGATGCTGTGGGACTTGCGCTGGGACATCTTCTTGATAGCCGTATCTGTGTTAATGAGTGGCGCCTTGGGCCTCTCCGCGGACTCTGTCCTTGGCTCGACTGGTGGAGGAGGCTGCGGGTCCAGGTGACGACGTGCCGGCTGGGGTGAGGTAGTATGAGGCATGGAGTGCGGAGGTAGCAGTTGGTGAGGCGGTTGAGGAGACGGTTGCTCTGTGCGTGGACCTACTGCCATCGGCTGGGGCGGCGGATGAGCACTAAAGGTAGGGGGTGCAGATGGCCTTCGTTCTTCCATATACGGCGGCTGCTGCTGCGGAGGTTGGAATGGATAGGGGCCAGGTTGAGGCGGCATGAGGCTGGACTGGTTGCCAGCAGAGGGATTGTAGATGGGTGGCGTGGGCATATAAGTGATGCCCGGATGAGGTCCGTGAGGTCCAACGGGTTGAGACATCATGCCAGGGCCCATGCGGCGCACGTCTCCTCTCGAACCAGGCCGTGACGGCACGGCGGGTTGCGGCGTATGGCTTCGCTGAAGATGAGCAGGGTGACCTTGGAAAGGCACACCGTTGGGAATGGGAGGCGACACCGACGCTGTCTGATGGCGAATATGGGGGAAAGGCGGAGGGGCCTGGCCCTGGAAATGAGGCGGCATCATGTGCGAGCTGTCCATGCCGTCGGAGCCTCGAGGAGGCGTCCCATCTCCATCCTCATCGTCATCATCGTCGTTCTGACCACCATTGAAGTCGGAGGGCCCCTTGTGTTCGTTGGGGCCACCGTGCTATGCCATGGCGTTAGCTAATCGCGTCCAGCCAGGGGGACGAAGAAACACAAGATTGAGAGGATATGAATGCCATGCGACCGAAGCAGCGGGCTTGGTGGAACCTACATATTGGTATCTGGTGATGAGATGCTGCATATCGGCTGAAGAGTATTCGTACAGCTTCTTGTTGTTGCCGAAGATGAAGACGGCAACATCGACGGAGCACAAGACGGAGAGCTCGTGTGCCTTTTTGAATAAACCGCCCTTTCGCTTGAGAAAGGTCCTAGACAGATACTGGGGTTAGCCTAAATGCCGAGATGGCGATGGGCTCAAGGGAATGGCCTGGCAGCAACATACACCGAACGGTTGCGGTCATCCTTGATGGCCTTGATCTCGATCTTTCTTCGACCCATGTTGAATTATTGCTTGTAGCGCCAAGGTATCGCGCTGCGAGGAGAGTGAGGTGCAACGGCGCGCGAGGTCAACGAGTTAGAGGTTTCGGCTCGGCTAGTAGGAGGCCGGCGTGCGTGTGTATATCTCTGTCGGGCCTCGAGTTGAAGCTCGAAAAAGGCCGATCGGTCTTCGGGGGGGCGTCCGAGATTAGAGGCGAAGTCGCAATCGCAATCGCAGTCGAAAACGGGCCCGTGAAGCGGGAGCGAAGATTTGTGCAATGTCTAAAAAAGCACGCGCCGCAGGGAAGTGTTTGTCCGGACCCACAAAGAGAAGAGACAAGAGGACGGAGAGCGAGGTAAGACGGGGTCTATCAGGAGAACAGGCCGGGCGACGGACAAGAGGTTGATGTGCGTCTGTTTGGCTTGTTTTGCCTTTTGCGCGGGCGCGCAGGGAGGGCGAGGGCGAGGACAAGGGCGAGGGCGAGGAGGAAGAGGAGCAGCAGCAGCAGCAGCAGCAGGAGGAGGAGGAGGAGGAGGAGGAGGGCGATGGATGCGTCGAGGCAAACCGCCAGAGCCAAGGGCAAAGCAAAGGCAGGAGACGGCACCTATGTACGAGCGAGGTGTACAAGTACAGCTACCAGGTCGCGGGAGAGAGAGGCTCGCAAGGATGATGCCGTCAGAAGAGGCCCAAGGATGAATGAATCTGCCTGCGTCCAAGTTGGTCTGTCTTCACTGGGAACGGGAGCGCGAGCGGAGCCAGAGCCAGAGCCGTGCTGTCGCTGTCGCTGTCGCGATGCGATGCGCTGCAATGCACCTATGCAGCGGCAGTCTGTCGCTTGGGTTCGGGTTCGGGTTCGGTTCGGGGCAAAGATGGTGCAGTTGATCGATGCTGGGGGTCGGTTTAAACGTGTTGCAGCACCATGGGGCTGAATCTGGCGTTGGAGGCTTCTAATAATAGCCAGATCGTGTTCAGTCTGAAAGGCTGGGTGGGAACGTGAAAAGATGGATAGGGAACAAGAGGTTCTGCCGTCGCTAGAGCCAAAGCAGCAAGGGTGGAGGCGGAGGCTGCGGTCCCCTACAAGAGCACAAACTGCTGCCGCTACGAGCCCTATGACTGGCTGCGGCGCCAAGCACAGCACGCACAGCACGGGCTTAGCACCAACGGCTACAGGGGATTGATGCACCTAGAACAGGTTGACATACAGCATTGAGTGGACGGCTCGCGCTAATTTGTAGGTGAGGTTGCAAGGATCCATACCTACTATATCCATTGATGGGTCATGAAGTCCAACCGTCTATTCCATGTAGGCCCTTTGTTGGCGTGGTTCTCCCCCCTGTACTCTCTTTTGTTTTGTTTTTGTTTCGACAGACAGACAGACATATCACAAAGAAACGGTTTGTTTAGATACCGTTGCTGTATGTACTTACTTGTCAAGGCTCCAGTCTATACCGACTCGACAAATCACGTCATCAGGGCTCATGAACCAGTTTGCCTCAACCCACCGCCCCCTCAAAGGGTCTGGGCTCTCTCTCTGTCTTGCAACGGGGGCCACTGTATATGGAATTGACTTGATTTGAGTTCTTTTTTGTTCAGGCTCTTTCTCACTCGCGGCCTTTGTAGCCGAGTCAGTGGATAGAACATGGTGCGTTAAGCCATCACAGGCTTGGTCTTTGTAAACTCGCCCCACGGTTGACAACGACATTAGTCAGGAGCTCTATAGCCCGACTCTAGTCCATTAGTCAGTTCTTCGGTAGTCCATCTCTTACTTACTCCATACACGTACACGAGCTCACGTATTGATCTCAATCAATGGACTAGCATTGACTACAAGCTTCCACGATGAACGAATTCTCTCGACGTCTCACAAGCCTCCATCCAGGATGAGATTCTGCCTTGGACCCAACTCCGCGTATACCTATGCTGTGATGCATCGCGGCTACGGCCATTCCGCGCCCTGTTTAGCCGCCACCCACCCACCACACAAAGCGGCTACAGGGCACATCTGTTGGCTCGACCGATTGCAAAGACGTTCGAATGTCCGTGCCGTTTTGTCTCTCCAGCCAAGCCCTGATCATTGCAGACCAACGTCGAACCCACTCCCCAGTTCCCCATGAGGACTGACGGCAGGACTGGCCGACCCTGCAGGCGATGTCGCTCCATCACCAACTGCGAGCTGCCAAGAGTCGTCAAAGATGCCTCTTCTCTCTTCCCCCCCCCTGGTCGTCGGCAAGGCTACAAGGGCAGACAACGTGCTGCTTAGATTCAGCGAGTCGTCCGGAAACTTCGATACCCGAGCCCACGCTGACCTCATCCTCGTCACCGTCGCCTTTGTGACCAATGCTAGCACGCCTCCCACACGCGCTTCTCGCCAGAGCCTCGTGGATCTTTTGGGGCCACGCGCTTAGGCGGCGACTACTCTAGGTCCTCGTACCAGTAAGCTTCTTATAGTCACCTGCCGAAGCGTCTCAATCGTCGTCTATCGCTTTTCCACCCAGTCGGATAAGCCTTAGTACTATTACTTCCATTACAGCTCGTACGTGATGAGTAGACTTGCCATAGAGGCTCTAGTACCCCGTAGACTAAAATCATATCCGAATACCTGTAACCTAGCCCTAGATCATGTCCTGTCCTGTCTTGTCCTTGCCCGTCCTATCACCAGTCACAAATAAGCGCCCTGCCGCGACCCCTACGCGTGCTCTGTACTCGCCAGAAAGCCGTGCTGCTTCCAACTATTCGGAAATAGAACACTGCAGCAGTTGAAACTTTACAGACGCAATGAAACCCCCACGCTTCCCCCCCTTCCCCTTCGAATCGAACAAGGAACAAGAACTAAAATAAGAGTAGCAACCCCAGTCAAGAAGCGTAATGCTGCAGACATTGCATGTGGCCAGGCTACAACAGGTAAACGAACCAGGTTCTTTCGTTGGCTCAGCCTCCTTCTCAGCTCATAATTCTATTTTGCCTATACCGTCATTGGCCCTGACAGACTTTACACGGACGTGTTTGTACATGACTGCATCCATCCTCTCTTTTACTTCTTTGTTTTGTTATACTACTACTCGTATCTTGTTTCTCCCACTCTCTCCCCGATCCCTACCTCGACACATCTCTCCGCTTTGCATCCCATTGTTCCCTGCAACAAAACATCCACCTCCAGTCCCCAACAACACGGAATACCCTCCCGAATTCAACATCATCAGCCCACTTCACCTCAACCAAATTCCCTTTTCACTTCTGACTCCGCCGCCTTTCCGCTCAGCCTCTCCGCCGCCACTCCAGCCTGCCCGATTGGGTCCCACTTTCCCTTGCAGGCTTATGCAAGGTTTTGTCGTCGCGTTTCTAAAAATACATCTTGGACCCCTGGTTGGGTCCTTTCCCCCCTTGTTCCTTTATTCCAGCGCTATGACGCCGCCCTTTTGCTTCCCATCAACACCATCACCGTTATCACGCATACAAACATCCACGACTCGCTTAACACAGATACGGAAACGCAACTGGATTTCTGTAGCCGTGCCAACTTATCACATCTCATTCATCCAAATTTCCACCTTTGCGTGTTTCGGTTAGCCTTCGTTTTCCAAATACTTGCCCCAGCTGCACAGAGACCCAATCATGCGCCCTCAGAAATCCACAGCAGCCTAATTCCTCACGCTGCCAGGCTCAATACAGGCCATAGTCTGACATGCCTCACCCCCAGGTACGGGCTACGTAGTCTACAATTTTTAAGGGAAAACAAAAAAGGCCTTCATGACAGGTCACATAGAGCTTTGTGCACGCCATTTGACATCTTTGTCACCATAACCGTTACCGTTACCATGAACAATTCTCTTTGTACAGGCAAATATTACTTAGTCCCTAAAATGCCGAGCTTATGTTTCGAAACAAACTCTTTGTTTGATGCAAAAAAAGACCTCCTGCTCCCTTTGAACGCCAATCAAGCCGTGTTTGGCTACCACTCTTTGAAAAGAAAAATCCCCTCCAACTCCGGAACCATCCTTTCCTCCCCCGTTGGTGTATTTAGTTAGAATTCATCATTTCCAATCTTCTCGTTACCGGAACCGTCCAACCCATGCCTACAAGAGGCTTTTCATCAGACAGCTGTAGTGAGTTCTGTCTTTTTGCCCCGTGGAAAGCTTCGGATACTCCACTCAGCTTATCTCTCCTCTCGTCTGTATCGGCTGGTGCGCTATTCCTCTCTGCCGAACGCAGGAATAGACAAATAATCCGCCTAGTATCGCAGCCTTCAGAGTTTGAATGGTATCAAAATATTTAGATCGGTGATCCCGCGCCTCCCGCGGGGGCATTGTAGTTACCAAAGCCGCCGTGCTCCGAAGCGCCGTTGTCCGCCTTCATCGTGCCGTTAAGCAAAGGACATAGTCTTGGGTAGCGCGTAAAGTTAGCAAAAATATAATCTTTTTGCGGGGGAAACAATCAGAGTATTGAATCGGAAAAGGCAAGGTTGCACAGAGGAAAAGTGGGAGCATCACAGGTACCATTAGCCCGCGGGATTGTGGCTAATGAGACCTGCCAGCTGCGGCTCTCCACCATGCCCGGTCAGTGAAGCCTTGCGCCCTTTCTCTTTCTTCTCTCTGCTGGCGGGCTTTTGCCTGCAATTCTCGCTTGAGGATTTGCAGCTGCTCATTTTCCTCGCGGAGCGCTTGCTCTTTTTCAAGCTCTTCTTGCGTTTGAATTGGCTCCTCTTCCCTGCCCTTCTTACTCCTGTTTCGCTTGGCCAGGGTTGCTCGTTCTTGTTTCCTAGCTTGAGCATCTGACTGATGCAGCTTTCGGGCTAGGAGAGTTGCTTTCCTTCTCCTCTTCCTTCTGGCGCTACTGGCGCCATCTTCCGCCTCCTGGGCATGATGCCACCAATCAAACAACACACGAGGGGGTGGTGAGATGGGGGGTGAAGGTGAACAAGTAGGAATTACCATACTTTTTGTTTGTCTTGATGTGTCCAACTTGTCCACAATTGGCACACTTGCGGGTAGTTCCTGTAGGGATCTTATCGGCTCCAGGAGACCCGGCGTCGCCGGCGCTGGCTTTTTGATGCAGCTCTTTCTGCTGTTCCCGAGCTTGGCGTCGAGCCTTGTTTTTCTCCAGTCGCTCGAGTTCCTTTTTGATCCTGCGCGGCAATGTGAGCAAACTACTATAAAAAGCAAACCTCCAACTTTTGCAAAAGGGGGTGTAGGCTTACCTAAGGCCCGCAAGACGGTCATGATCGGCATTGCCCGTAGGCCTTGCGCTGTAGATACTGTAGAGAAATATACGTAAGCTGGCGCTCTGAATTCCAAGCCAATATCTGCCACTGAACAGGGAGATCCTGGTCCATAAGAAGAAGGCCGCCTCTTTACGTAAGATTTCGCAAGCCTCGACCACCGATGAAGTGCCCGGACGGAGACGGGCAGCTTCCTCCAGGTGGCGGGCGGCTTTTTGGAAAGGGTTTGAACGCGAACAATGGCTTTGACGTACTCTCTCATTTCCAAGTCGGCCTCGGTTCGCCGCTTGATGTATTGTGAAATGACTACTGGGTCATGAACAACCTCGATCCTCGTCTGCGTCGTGCCGTCTGGAAGCTCTACTTCTCTCGAGATGCGGATCGCTCGTTTCGGATGGCGGCTGGAGGATGTTAAGCCGCTGATCTGGCTGTTCCCGTCGTCGAATACGGCCGGCGTGGCTGCTGACTGAACGTTGAATCTATCGTCTTCGTCTTCTGTCGTCGCAATATCGTTGACATCGTGTTCTTGGGGGTCCGAGAGGGTCGATTTCTGCTTGTCCCAGATTTCGCGAATACCGTCTTCGTACATTGCCTGCTGCTTCTTGACGTTGTATGCGTGTCCGCCGTTAGCCCGTTTCTCACGCTCCATTGCATCCGCCGACGTGGCCAAGGGTCCCTGAACCGCTTCTATGTAGCCGCCCTTCATGGAAGTTCTGATGAAACTGAATCCAAGTCCGTGGCCGGTAGGATCTCCTTCGCCGTGTAGCTGAAGCATGGCCTTCTGAGCACATGCATCGATGAACGCCTTTGTCGTTTTCCAGGGAGCCATTTTATCAGCAAGTGTTTCTTCCTGCTTCTCGGCAACCTTCTTAGCCCCCTTGACGATTTTGCTTCCTTCGCCATCGTCGTCTTCGTCTTCGTCCGCATCCAGCCCCTGTGCGTCATCGTCGATGGTGGCATTGCGAGGGTCATAGCCGGCATCCTCAAGTTCCTTGATACCGAGCTGCATGGCATCAAGAAGGCACACCTCCTCAGGCTTGATCATGGCGCGTATGGCATTTTCATCGGGAAGTATCTCTCCGGGTTTGAGACGCCACATCCCCTTCTCCTTGCTATCTCTGTCGTATTGGAGGAATTCTTTCAATTTCTGCCGATTCTGAGTATCCGTAGAGTCCGCAATATGCTTAGTAATGTCGGACAACTGGCAGTTATCTGTTCGGCTGTGCCTAATCATTCTAAACGCCAGCATCTTCATTCGACTTTTTGACGCATTCGTGACGCGCCTACTATGAGGCCCTGGAACGTCCACGGATGGAAAGGTCTGGCCGACGACGTGCATATGATCAATCTTGTGTATGTACCATTTGGGACCACCAATACCCGTAGTACTGCGGATAATAAGAAAGTCTGTGTTCCGAGGGGTATGCTTGAAAACGGGTGCTCTGTACATTTCGTTGTGCAGCGTTGGCACAACTTCACCAGGGTCGACGGTGCCAAATAGGGAAAATGGCGACCGATCCTCGGGAAGAAGGGTGCGATACTCGCCCAGGTCCAGCTTCGCAAGCTGATCCTCCTCATTGCTGTTTTCCTTCCGTCTGTAGTAATTGATAAGCCGGCTACCCATTGCGAAGCTGTTTAATACCCTCGGCCTCGGCTCGCAGTATTCGAAGAGCACAGCGGCCGAGTTATCGCACAAGCTCAAGTCCCTAGACCTGAGGAAGATTTCATGCGCCTTGCCTTTCATCTGCTTTCGCTTGAAGTGCATTGGCTTATCAAACTTGACGGTGTGTCCCACTGTCTTCTTATAGCGGAAGCGAGGGCGATGATATTCATCTGTTGTCCCACCAAGCTTGACCTTGTAATATGGCCATGAAAGCTTGAGGGCGGGCATGCCGTGTTCCACCGAGATGTTTCCGAGAGTAGCTCTGACTTTACTCTGATGATTTTCTTTCAACAGTTCGTACGCCTCATCGTTGGAGAGGTTGAAACGCTGTGAGATGTCCCGGCCCATGTTTCCATTCGCCATGCGCTTCATCTTGGCCTCTTGCCGTGGCCTCTTGTTGTGACTATATGACTCCGTCTCTAGCAGAAGATGTGGGTCGTTAACATCCAGATGGACGCGTTTAGCGCCTCGCCGAGTCGCATCTTCAAAGTTATCGAAAGAGGGAGCCGTATAGCGAGGAATTTCGGGCAAGCCGAGCTGAATCGCTTTGCGTTTCTTCGGGCGAGGTTGGGGATCATCAGCGACGTCCATCAGGAACTCTGCATCCCATTCGTCATCTTGCTCAACCTCGTCGATGTGGCGCTTTTGTGATGTTGCGGCTTGTTCTGCAGCCAGCTGTTGAGCCGCAAAGTTGCTTTCGACAGTGTCGATATGGACATTCCAATCTTCGCATGCCAACTCAATATCACGCAACGTGAAGCCCATGACAGTTTCTGCGTCAGAGTCCAGATCAACATCAAACTGCGCAATGTCTTCCTCCTGGCCATCGCTTGCGAGGTTGCAATGTATTAGACCGTTGACCGCTAATTCGTTTGGCTTCGCCTTCGTAGTTGAGCTTGCTGGCCCAGGGATCCGGAATTGCTTTTCATCATCAGGCGCTAGGTCAAGACTTAATTTGCTCGTCACTAGATACTTGGGTTTCTTGAGTGGCTTCTTCTCCTTCCACGTCGCCTTCTTTGGCGGCAAAAGTTCGCTCCAGGTAAGAATATGACCTTTCTTGTATGCTGGCCATGTTGCCTTTAACAAGTCTCCGATCGATTCGGCAGGGGCAGGAATGCCGGGATCCTGGTTGGCGGCGCCGTTGAGGTGTGGATCTGGGTCAAAATTGATGGCCCCAAAGCTTATGCCTGCATCGACCACTTGTGAATCGTCAACTGCCTCGGCGTCGCGAACGTGAGGAGCGGGAGAAGTTGGGCCATCGACGAGGTCGATGGGAGAAGAGGGGCCTTCTCCAAACAGGTCGTCTGCATCGTTGCTTGTGTTTCCGTCATCTGTCAGGGCAGGCACTTCCAGCGATGTGCCTGCGCTAGGCTCTTCTTCGTCGGGTAGGTCGTCGTCGCTGATATCTTCAAAGTCTTCTGCGTCGTCTGCTTTGTTGGTTTGATCGAAAGGCGTATCGTCAAGCTTGAGACCACCGCCAGGGCCATCCTGACTCTGCTCTAGGAGTCGCGCAATCTCACGGTCGTCGGCAGCATCCTGGGCTTTCCAATCTTTCTCGTCAAATGACGAGAACTCGAGTTCCTCGGCCATGATCGTGACGCGCTACCTCCCCTCAAGGCGTCCTCCGAGGGGTCTGCAGGCTTCAGAGGGCCTAAATCATACTTTTGATGGGTTGGAAACGGGCGACTGGGATATCGGTGCGATCGAAGGAGTGGGAAAAGGTGGATGTTGAGCAGAGAGTTCCTTCTGCGAACTCGAGGTGAGCTTCTGATGTGGTTGTTTGGAGGAAGCTGGGAGGTGGCGCTTGAGCGCAGCGGCAGAATCCGCTGAGTCATCCATAGGTGGTACGTGCGCACGTGTTTCAGCCTAAAGTGCCGATCGGCATGCGGAAGCGAACAAGCTGCAGCTAAATTTTAGTGTATGGGAGTGGCTGCTGTGATGTTCTCAGCCAAAAGTGAGGGCAAACTCAAAGACCATGGAAATACAATAAGAGCAGAGTCTATTGCAGCCTGAGGCCTCAATACAATTTTGAATCAGAAAATCATGCTCTGGCCGAGAAAGTCACCTCGCTTATCTCTACTTCCTCGAGCATTGACCATCTCACCATGGCCTTCTACATTTACAAGATCAGCGTCCTCTTACACCTGACTGGCACATGGGCCAGTGACATAACGGTCTCTGCAGCGAATATTTCCCCATTCCCATTCGATCAGTTCTTTGTCAAGTGTCTCTGCATGTCTCTGCGTGTCTCCGCATGTCTCTAGTATTTTTCAATACTTGGATTCCTCGCAATTACAAGTACAAAGGCTAAACCGGCTCTTGAGAAACGTTCTCTCCATCTACTCTTACTGGAAAATTTTATGTGTTTGCCTAATTGACTCCAAGCTTGTCCACCGACATTTCAGCTCAACAGTCCAAGTCGGCAAAGAATTCTCCGGGTTATTGTCTCGCCAGCCTCACAAGTCGAGCCCAAGGTGGCGTGCATCGTTTCCAAAATCTCCATATCAAAGAACGAGACGAAATAGTGATGCGTTGTCAGCCAGTATAATGTGTGGGATCAGGCGTAAAAACGACTACTTCGCCGCTGCAGCTGTTGGACCCACGCTCTTTTTACAGGTACCTATACCCTCAATCCCATCCAACATATTGTCTACCTACGCGCGGGAGGGTGGTTTGTGGACAGTGCTAGTGCATGATTTTCGCACCGTGACAGCTTGTTCGCGCTCGAAAGGCCGATAACAGAGACATACAGCTGTTTTCGGGCTATTTGATTTTTTGCTTAAACAGCGTTCCTTCTAGACTAGATTACCTTGCTAAATACAGCTTTTTCAACCTAAGACCTTTCGTTAATAGCAGCTATTCAACCCAACAGCTATCTAGTCAGCAGCAGCTATCAGGGCCAGTAGCAGCTTTCTAATTCAACAGCCTTCTATTAAAAGCAGCTATCAGGCCCGGCAAGCTATCAGGGCCCGATTACAGCTATCAGGGCCGTTGACAGCTATCAAGCCCGGTGACAGCTATCAGGGCCGTTGACAGCTTTTACATCCTGACATCGTTTACATAGCTTTCCAACTTATAGCGCTTATAGCGCCCAGCAGCCCCTATAGCCTTTGTTGTTTTCTAGCCCAAGCTTTTTGCAACTTCTTTTATTCAACAACCTTGATCAAACGGATCGAACGCGATGACCTTGATCCAGCTGGATGACCTTGATCGAACGCGATGACCTTGATCTAGCTGGATGACCTTGATCAAACGGATCGAACGCGATGACCTTGATCCAGCTGGATGACCTTGATCAAACGCGATGACCTTGATTTAACTAGGTGACCTTGATCTAACGCGATCAAAGTCATCCAGTTGGATCAAGGTCATCCCGTTGGATCAAGGTCATCGCGTTCGATCCGTTTGATCAAGGTCATCGCGTTCGATCAAGGTCATCCCGTTTGATCAAGGTCATCGCGTTCGATCCGTTTGATCAAGGTCATCCCGTTCGATCAAGGTCATCGCGTTCGATCAAGGTTTATAAGTACCTACCTAGGTACCAAGTAGCCCTGTAAAATAGGTACTTAGATAGCTTATAACCTGACAGCAATTTCAACCTGACAGTAATTTCAACCTAACAGGCTACACCCGGCTGACAGACTGTAAGCTTTGACAGCTAAAACGCTGCTGTAAGGTTTTTTACTTTATAATATTTTACTAGTGTAAGACCTTTCGTTAACCTAGCAGAATATGTATAAATCAAAAGATGCTATACTGTGTCGAATGGTAACAGGGCGGCCCTTACGACTAGATTTCTGACGTATAAATCTTGCAGTACCCCTTTCACAACCCCTGTCAGAAAACGCCCTTCCACGCGTAGGTAGTAGGTATGTTCTTAATCGCTGCCTTGATTTTAAGTACTGATATCACCCCAAAACGATGTAAAAACTGTTACAGATAATAATATTCACTTGTTCCAATTTTGAGTTTTTCCAATTTTGAGATATCCGTCCACAGGTCTTTTTCCGTCTAATCTTACGAGATTGCATGAGTGACGCCCTGAAGTACATATTCTCAAGGGCTTCTTGTTTGAGCCCGGCATGATGTATGAGCGGATCCGCATAAAGGAAATGAAGGCCCTGAATGCCTAGAAATGGGCACGCAATAACTTAACATAGAACCCTCAAACTTCTTGCCGTATTAAATAGGCGTGCTGCCAAAAGAAAAGAAAGAAGAGATTGAATTTGGTTGCTCACGTAGCAATTGGCATCATCGCATACGTAGAGCGTGGCTATTCAGCGCTCTAAATTGGCTATCCAGCATCCTGTGTCTCAAATGAAAGCTACTATGTACTTATTTAGTATCTGGGTGTGATAATACCAGGTATTCGAAGAAGGTAGCAGATAGTAACATATAATAGAAGAAGGTAGCCGCGGTAACAGATACCAAAGGAACATAGCGATAGTAGCAGATGCTCAAGGAACCGGGTATTATGGTCTGATCTTCACACTGGCAAACAAACGGTGTGAATACGATACCAGATGTACTCATACTTTACTTAGAAACAAGTTGTCACAGATGAACGATTGTCTGCCGGGTAGATGGGATGATTGGTTATAATTAAGCCAAGATGGTTGGTGTCTAATCAATTTTTAGGATCATTGTGTTTCAAGTTTGCTGAAAGAAATGCGTCATTCATGTGACTGTGGTCGGATCACGATTGGCTGGTGATAAGTGCTCTATGATATAAATTTAGACGTGTCATTTCGGCTTGGAAACCTATCAATTTAATCTGTTATAGAACAAAGACGATGCAGTGGTTATTTTGCTCCCTTATTAGGTAGATACCCGTGTACTTTGTATCTTTCGAATGGAACCCTGAGATGACGCAGTTGATTTCAAGATGTAGATGCGGGAGTAATTACGCCGAGATGCCCCCCCCGACCACTAACTGGCCCAATCACTCGCCTAGATTTTAACCTTAATTCACTCTTGGCTCCGCACTCGCCCTCCATGCAGGTGCGCTTTATCTGCACAATGACAAGTAGCAAACGTGTAAGAAAGAGAAGAAGAAGAAGAGGAAGAAGCAAAGAAGGAAAGAGGAACATTGTATGACTCCGCGACAAAACATGTGTGTGTGCGGTCCTACCGTCTTCCCGCACATGCAGACAATTGGAAGTGGTCTTATCCTTTTGGAAAGCTGATCAACGGCTATGGAATTCCAAGGTTCTGTTTGTTCGACAAGACGGTCAACCAGCCGCCACTTGACCGCCTCTTACATACCACTTCGACCTGTTCCAGTCCCTTGAACTTACTCCATATGGATGTGAAAAAGCATCAGAAGCAGAAGGCGGCAATGATCACAGCACTGCCACCAAGCGTGGCTTCTTCTCACAGGTGCCCTGAGGCCAGGCTCCCATGCCGACGGAGTTTATTCAGTAGAGAAAGCTTGGTTGATACCTGTAGATACCCCATGTAGCAATGGCCGGGACCGACACTCCGTACCCTGATGTCTGAGAGGCTTCGCGCTCTCCTGCCGTGAAAATTTACGGCTTTACCTTCGAATAGTTGGCCATGGAAAGCCGAGCCCGCGGGTTTAGAAGCAGTCTCTTCAAGTTGCTTCGTTGGTCAGCCGGTCAACCCGCAGCGCACAGCGCAACAAAGCAACAAAGCGGTCGCGCGCGGATCACGGAGGAACCATGACAAATTTACCCAGAGAGCACTCCACGGCTGGTGATGGCTGTGTGGCAGGGTAAAATAGCCAACATGAGCAAATGAGTAATGGATGGGTACCTACATGTACTGGAGCGTATCCAACTCCAGCCCAAGTCCCGAGCGGATCCGCTCCAAACAAATTCAGCCCCGGGTGTCAAACGAGGTACTTTCCGCAGAGCGTATTGGGTGGGAGCTGTCGCACCACACAGGCCAAGGCTCTTTGTACCTGCCCAGGTGCTCAACACAGGTACTATGGCAGATTCGCCGCCAGCCCCCTTCTAAGCAAGCCCCAAACGCCCTGGGCCTTTCCGGGCTTCTTTGTCCCTGCCCCAGGCTAAGGTTAGTTCCAGTTTTTAGTGCAACCGCGTCCCATCCAGTCTCCAGCTTGTCTTATATACCGTGCCTTGGCGCGCCAAATCTCGGATCTTTGCTCATCTTCTCTAGCTTTCTTATTCTCGCACAGCTGCGTGTCTTTTGCATATTCATACATCCACCAGCATCGCTTTCATCTTACAAGTTCACCATGAGAATCGATTTCACGCTCCTGCTCGTCACTCTCGTCACCACTGTGACAGCCAGCGCCATCGATGGCTCCCGGCATGTGGTGAGAGTTGAGGGCATCGCGCAGTCAGAGGAGCACGATCTGTACAAGCGCAAGGGCGGTGGCGGCGGAGGAGGCAGAGGAGGAGGCGGCAGCAGTGGAGGCAGCAGCGGCGGCAAGGGTGGCAGTTCTGGCGGTAGCAGCGGCGGCAGCAGTGGAAGTGGTGGAAGCAGTGGAAGCAGAGGCGGAAGCTCGTATGTTAGGCCTTAGGACCGGGTCTCCGGCCGTCCGAAGCCTCGTCCATTCCTCCCATTTCGACCGCATCGGCAACCTAACAAGAATATCAGTGGAAACCGAGCCCCAAGCTCCAACGTCGGAGGCACATCTGTGGGTGGAAGCGGCCCCAAGCCAGCATACGGCGGTGGACGATACTATGGCGGTGGTGCGACAACTCCCTACCGCGCCGGTGGTGTGAGTCCAAGTGGTATTGTCCCGATTGCTCTCCTTGGAGGCGCCGCTGCTCTCGCTATCTGGCCCGGAATCTGGCTGTACGGCGCGTACATGTACCCTTATCACCAACCGTACCACTTCCACAATGAGTCGAGCGGTCGTAACGAGACGCGAGATGTTCTCTGTGGATGCGGCACGTACGATGTTTGCAGTTGCGATGACAACAACAACACGGCGTACTATGACAGCCTTATCGGAAATGGCTCCTATGGCGCGCTCAACAAGAGCGTTGTTAACGTTGCCGACGTCAACGGCAGCACGACCCTTCTCATCAATGGCAGCCTTCCAAACGGCACAACAGCCGACGGCCCAGATTCGAGCGCAGCTACTCTGCGAACCGCCGCTGAGATGTTCGGCTTCTGGCCCGCTGTTGCTGCGGTCGTCGTCATCGTCTTCCTCGCATAAGAGATGAAAACTTCGGGCCTTCGATGGCCTCTCTTCTACAACTACGCTTTTCTAGAGTTCGAGGTGTTCTTTGTTACCTTTCATGTCTACGTGTATGCTTTCACTTGTTTACGATGGATACCATAATGTTTTATGACGAGTTGCCAAAAAAAAAATGTTGGCGGTGATACGGGTTTGGCGCTTCTTCTGGTGTTTTTTTTTTAACCCGCCTCCAGAGGTAGATGATACACGGCTACCAATAGAGAGGAATCATTTGGAATCATGGCCTGTTGGGCAGTGATTATTAGACTTCGGGCTATCTTCACGACGAGCTTACTGGGCTTGCATCATGTGGAATAGCAGAGGGCCTTTTTTAGTGCGGATGCAGTAATTGTAATTGAATATCTTAAAAGTGGCAGTGCTTTTTTAATTTGTGCTTTTCTGCAAGGTGGCCACCAACAATCCGATTTGCCTATGTTACTAAGAGAGGCAATGCGCGCGACGAGATGTTCTAGAATCATGATGATGCAGTCTTGGGTACAAATACGGTAGGTGGCGAGATGATATCATCAGATCTGCCGACGTTTCCTGGTAGGGTGAGTGACGGCCACATCTTGCCAGTAAAGTTCCATGTTCCATATTACCGGTCAATTCGGCGATTGCTTATTACGTCGAATCACACTGCATTAGCGATTCTGCGGTGGTGACGCTTTGAAGCTCTTGGCAACACCAAATCGCCGAAATGGGTGCAAGGCTTTTTTACAGGCTGTTTTTCATACAGAAACTTTTGATTGGAACTTTTGCGCTGTGTGGGGAGACTCTCTTTAATATGATTTAAATCTGCAGGTTGTTCATTTCGAATTCTTCTGTGACTGTAATGGAAAGAAAAAAGTTTGTCCGACAGGCGAAGATGTAACATGAGAAAGCAGATGGTGATGAATCAATGAATGTCAAGCAGGGCGAGGCTGAGAGCAAACCGAAGACTGCTTAAGTAAAGCCAGCTTGGCGCGTGACTTTGGCGCGCCGTGCGGATTGATCATGCTTTCACCAGATCCTCTCACATGAACATGAATACACATGATAATCGGCTTGAGAGCTGTGTGATGCGACTCACTGAATTCCTCCATAAACACAAGATTTAATGAGTGATTTCACATCAATTATATTCACACAATGCCTGAAGATATAGACAACTCGCTGCTGGAACGGCTTCAGGCGCTGCGGGGTTCAAGCTCCGGCGCATCGCCCGGTCGAGCAGCCCCCATAAAGTACGAGAATCACCCGCTCATTGCATCCCTAGACAACAAGAGTTTAGAGCTAAACAACTGCAGGTTCGACGTAGATTTGATTGAGAGATCAAAACCAGCCACCCGAGAAGATACCCTCGCTGCTCGGCTAAAGTCGCTGCGAGAGCGGGATGATGGTGGCTCAGCCTCACCAAGAAAGGAGAAGCCTGTCACTGCAGCAACATCGGCATCACATCTGGCTAAAGCGAAGGATGCTGCATCTACATCAGGGCCGGGAGATGGCGATGATATGGACCTCATGTTCTCGACCGATGACCAGACTCTCGAAGAGCTGCTCAACGATGTCAGCCTCGATGACAACCCCGTGCGAGAGCCCAGCGATGAGCAGGTCAAAGCCCTCTTGGAAAATCTATCACTGTCTGTGCCGAAAGACGACGCAGACAGGGATGAAGACGAGAACAAGGCCGGTGACTCGGACGATTCAGACGGCGAGCACATGCAAAGTAAAGTGAAGGACATCATCGCCCAGTTCAAAGATGAAATAGAGCTCGAGGCCGCTCTTGGGAGCCCCGACGAGGAAGCAGACTCCGCAAAGCATGGTCAAGATGAGAGTGAGGCCGGAGATGCAGATCTCGCCCTCCCTTCACTTCCTTCTAATCTCGCAGATCTCCCAAATTTTGCTCCTCAACGCCCGAGCGCCACGGGCAACATGAATGATATCACGGCTCGCATGGCCGCGCTCAAGGCTCCCTCTACCGAAGACACCTTCTCACTCCCCTCTGTTCCTAGTTCAAAGCCGTCTGCGGGCGATAAGCCCGTCAAACGACTTACCAGTAAGACGGATTACACGGATGACGACATCGACGGCTGGTGCACCGTCTGTCTTGATGATGCTACGCTACAATGTATAGGATGTGACGGCGATCCTTATTGTACGCGATGCTGGAGGGAGATGCATATTGGACCGGCGGCTGCCTTTGACGACAGAAGCCATAAGGCTGTCCAGTTCACTAAAGCGAAGAAGAAGAATAAACAACAGGTCGCACTAGGAGCTTGATATTTTCCTAAAATAAAAAAAAAAGAAAAGAAAAACAATTGAAATGCTTAAACCCATAATTTCCATGTGTGCCACCTAATCCCAGCATTGTGTGTGCATCTCTCCAGCATATGAAAAGTAAGCGGTCGAGGGGGTGCGCTCATCGATGTTGACTCCAAACTCCCAAACCATGTCATAATCCGAATTCCAGTCCTCTTGGTCCTCAAAGAACAATCTGAATAGCCAAACTAATTCACCAAAACATTTCTCAACTTAAAAGGGGGGAAGAAAAATGAGAGACAAATATGTTGTCTTTGACTTGATTAACCAATTTGTGGCCGCGAGCCTCGAATCAGCTGGGGCCCGTTCCTTGTCCCCCTCGGTTGGCCCCTGACATCTTGCCAAGTCGCATCGAAGCGACGGCTGGTTGAGGCTAGCAGGCTTTCCTCTTCATCGGCCTCGGCAAACTCATCAATTTCGGCGACGTTGACTCTTGGGGCACGTACCAGCGCCGTAATAAAGACAATGAAGAATACACCCATGAAGAAGTATTGAGCCCAGAAATCAATAATGCCGAATAGTGGCCATGTGATGGTGATACGATTCAGGAGAGTCGACATCATAGATGGAGTACAAACATCTTTGGCGTGCTTGTACTCAAGGTCATCAGAGCAAGGGCGAACCAACTCAGGGTGGTGTCTGCAGTCCGGTTGAGCACCGGGATATGCGGGCTCATTCGTACAAAATGTTTGCGTCCCGTAAAATGAATACTGAGGAGCTACAAACATGGCGACCGCGTAATTGATGGCCAAAGTGATGAGTGACAGCATGACCGTTGCGATGAGAAGGGCTTGCGGGGCTGTTCGACCTCTGCGAATCTGGAAGATGCGAATCCAGAGGAAGCGTATTCCAACGACGGCAATACCGGAAATGGAACTGCTAAAGAGAAGGAGGACCAGCAAAGTCATCAAAACGTAGTCGACGGGGAAAGCTTTCGCCGCCTGCAAGAATATCCAATTCATCGGCTGGAAAACGTGAACTCGACCGAGAATGTATCCACATCCTTGCTTGCAGACGGAATGCTTTGCCTTATCGATGCCTGTGATGAACATGGACACCCAAATGACGACGGCAAATATCAGCAGCAGGATCCCGCCAAGCATCTTGACTGGTCTGAACAGCGCACATAGCTTGAGCCAAATCTGATAGACTCGGCTCTTACCCTCGCCTTGGGCCTCAGCGGCGAGGCGCTCACGCCGGACTAGAGTTTGCTCCTCCCTGATTAGAGCATCTAGTTCCCGTCTATCCTTTCGAGACATGCCCTCTTCACGGCCGGCATTGCGTAGTTCAAGCTGGTGCTGGCGCTCTCGGTTTTGTTCCAGCTGAGAAGCTGTCGTTGCTGAGAGCTGGGGAGCCGAGATTGGGGGAGCAGATTTGATGAAGGATATGGGCAGAAGAGCAAGCCCAGCGCTGGTATAAACGACGTAGAGGAACGTTCCGAGCGTCACCAAAAGGCCAAGGGCAAAGGTAAGAGCCTTTTCGCCATGGTTCTGAGACAGTAGCGACTTGTAGTAGTCCAGATCCCAATGGCCCTTGTTGCCACCGGCTGCAGGGACAAAGAATCCCAGAAGGAAGAGCACGACGGTGAGAGCAACGAAAAACAGTGTATACTTGGAGGCGGCCCAAAACCGGCTCTTCCATGTCCGGCCCTCCTCCTCAAAGGCGACCTCATCGTATTCCTCATACCAGAAATACGCAAAGGGAATGACCAAGAGGCACAGCAGGGCATCGAAGCTGTAAAGCGAATAGTACACGACTTTGAGAGTCAAGAGAATATCTGCGACTCGCTTTGGCGTGGCCCAATCCTTCTTGACGCCTAGAGCTGAGGATCCGGTAGACGAGACGAGAGCGATATCGACAGGAAGAAGCAAGACAGTCGCGAGAAGAGATGTGAGACTGACGATGGCGACGATGCTCACCATGGCCGAACGGTCGATGGGAGTCTGCCATGTGAAGGTCGTGATGATCGCGGCGCCGAGACATAGCAAAACGACAACTGCGTAAGCCAGCCAGATGAGACCGGCTTGGACGAAGCCTGCGGCCATGACGGGCAACAGGCGGGTTTAGTCCTTAGCAGTGCTATACTGTGTGTATTGTAGATAAAGGACCAGTTTTGCTGTACGGCATTTGTCTAGCTGTGCTGGTGGGTTGTTGTAACCGGTTCAATGTTGTTTCTTTGGGAACGCGTGGCGATTGTTGTCTTTGGCTGGATTGTGACGCAATGGGGGCATCACCAGTTGTCTCACCCAGCGTTACATTCCCGGGCTGTTCTAGAGCTTCAGGTACATTCGGTGCCTGGATTGGAGCTGGGGGTGACTCTCCACAGGAGCAGCTGCTAAGGTACCTTAGGTACAGAGGCAGTCTAAGAGGCCTAGCGTACCCAATACGCGAGTGGAGTCCCGTCTCGTGCTATGGTTGTAGGTACCCAATACTGCCCGCAGATACAGCTCAATGTCAGTGGCCCGGCACGGCAGCGCGTTGATCCGCTATCGATGGCCGCTAGCCCACTGCCGGCCTGAAGTGCAGCAGCTCCCCGGACAAAACATCAATACCCACCTCCAGGAAATTGTTTTGCGACGCCTCGTCTCTGTCAATCGCCAGCCGCATCGCCCAATCGCGCTCGTGAGACGGCGGAGGCAATGCACTTGCAGCTATGCAGGTCTACACTGAGCTCACGGCTCCCACAGCCGTCACCCACAGCCTGAGTCTGCCTCTGACTTCTGCAACCGCCAACAACCTGGTCGTTGCCAAGGGCTCGCTGCTCCAGATCTTTACCGTCAAGAGCATCTCTGCCGAGCTCGACCCCGAATACCAGCCCAATCAGCCGGCAGAAGTCGGCACCCGATTTGACCGTCAAGTAAACGACGACGATGGCCTCGAATCCTCCTTTCTCGGCGGCGAGTCTATGTTTATGCGAACCGATCGGACGAACAACACCAAGCTCGTGCTCATTGCAGAGATTCCGCTTGCGGGGACAGTGATTGGACTGGCAAGATTAAAAACAAACAAGACAGCATCAGGGGGCGAGGTTCTGTTGCTTGCGTACAAGGCGGCCAAGATGTGTCTGGCAGAGTGGGACCCGAAGAAGAACGAGCTCGAGACGATTTCCATCCACTACTATGAAAAGGAAGAGCTGCAAGGAGCGCCATGGGAGGAGGTGTTTGGGGAATATGTCAACCACCTCGAGGCAGATCCCGGCAGTAGGTGTGCCGCCTTCAAATTCGGCACCCGAAACCTCGCCATTCTGCCCTTCAGACGCTCCGAAGAAGACCTGGAGATGGAGGACTGGGACGAGGACCTGGACGGACCTCGACCTGTCAAGGAACAAGCGGCAGCTGTCAACGGAGATAGCGGCACTGTAGAAGCAGCATACATCCCGTCATTTGTCTTGCGTCTGCCCCTCCTAGACCCGAGCCTGCTTCACCCCGTGCACCTCACCTTTCTGCATGAGTATCGCGAGCCCACGTTCGGTGTCTTGTCCTCTAGCCAAGCGCCCGCTGCCTCCCTGGGCTCGAAAGATCATCTGTCGTACAAGGTCTTTACTTTGGACCTCCAACAGAGAGCCTCTACGACCATCTTATCAGTGACCGGCCTGCCTCATGACCTTTACAAAGTCATCGCACTGCCTGCTCCTGTCGGTGGCGCCTTGTTAGTTGGCCAGAATGAGTTGATTCATGTTGATCAATCTGGAAAGCCAAATGGCGTGGCTGTCAATCCCATGGCCAAGCTGGCGACGTCCTTTAGTCTGACTGATCAAGCAGACCTAAATCTGCGCCTTGAGAACTGTGCCATCGAGCTACTTGCTGTTGAAAATGGCGAGCTACTTTTAATATTAAGTGATGGCCGACTCGGCATAATTTCCTTCAAGATTGACGGACGAACAGTATCGGGGCTCAGTGTTAGGCTGGTGGGCGCAGATTGCGGTGGCAATGTAATCCAGAGCAGAGTTGCGTGTATTTCCCGGCTGGGGAAAAACGCATTCTTCATCGGCAGCGAAACTAGCGACTCCGTCGTCCTAGGGTGGTCGAGAAGACAGACACAAGAAAAGCGTAGGAAATCTCGGCTCATAGATCCAGATCTGGCTTTGGAAGTGGACGAGCTCGACTTGGAGGATGATGAAGAGGATGATGACCTGTACGGCGAGGATTCCGCTGCGGTCAAGCCCCAAACGACAAACGGAGGCCCAGCCAAGTCTGGGGATTTAACATTTCGAATCCATGATGTGCTGCTTAGCATCGCACCGATACAAGATATCACATGCGGACAGGCGGCCTTTTTACCAGACGGTGAGGAGGCTGCCTTGAACAGAGGTGTCTCAGCTGATCTGCAACTTGCCTGTGCTGTCGGGCGTGGAGGAGCAGGCTCCCTTGCCATCATCAACCGCGAGATCCAGCCCAGAGTTATCGGCCGGTTTGAGTTTCCAGAAGCCAGAGGGTTCTGGACAATGTGTGTCAAGAAGCCAGTCCCCAAGTCGTTGGGTGCGAATGCTGGGGTGGCTGGCGACTACGACACACCGATACAACACGACAAATTCATGATTGTTGCCAAGGTCGACCTTGATGGATACGAAACGTCTGATGTGTATGCCCTGACCGCAGCGGGCTTTGAGACCTTGAAGGAGACAGAGTTTGAGCCTGCTGCTGGGTTTACGGTGGAAGCTGGCACAATGGGAAAGCAGATGGTAGTTATTCAAGTGCTGAAGTCGGAGGTGCGGTGTTACAACGGAGGTAAGTTTCTTGTTACCGGTTATGACCATGCGAATACTAAGTGTCTTTCTAGATCTGGGGTTGATCCAGATTTTGCCCATGCTGGACGAAGAGACAGGTGCCGAGCCGCGGGCTGTCAGTGCAAGTATCGTCGACCCGTATTTGCTCATTATCCGCGACGACGGCAGCGCGTTCCTCGCACAAATTGATGGCAACAATGAGATTGAAGAGGTGGAAAAGACAGACAGTGGCCTTATATCAACAAAATGGGTAGCTGGATGTCTATATAAAGACACCAAGGGCGTCTTTCAGTCAGGTCTCGACGGCGCAACCAGGAAGCCAAACGAGGAAGTCATGATGTTCTTGCTCAATTCAACAGGGGCCTTGCATGTGAGTTATCCCGTCTAACAAAGCCGTGATTCGCATTTCAGCGGGCTAACCATGACAGATATACGCACTACCGGATCTTTCAAAGGCTGCTTATGTGGCCGAGGGACTTTCATCAATACCTCCCCATCTTTCAGCTGGATTTGTGGCCAGAAGAGGAGCCACCCGAGAAAGTCTCACAGAGATTGTCGTGGCAGATCTTGGAGACTCGGTCCACTCCTCACCTTACTTGATAGTACGATTCATGATTCCCCAATCTTCCGTCGATAATCTGCTAACAACAAGACTCTCTAGTTACGGCATTCCACTGATGATCTTACCATATATGAGCCAATTCGCCTACCTACCACTTCAGCCGCTCACACCTTATCAGACACGCTCTTTTTTAAAAAATCGGCAAATTCTAGTTTGGCCAAGAGTGCCGTCGAAGACCCATCGGATGACACGGCGCAACCGCCGCGCTACGTGCCTCTGAGAACCTGCGCGAATGTGGGTGGCTATAGCGCCGTCTTCCTCCCTGGCCCATCACCGGCCTTCATCATCAAGAACAGCAAAAGTATCCCTAGAGTGGTTAGTCTGCAAGGCCTTGGGGTTCGGGGCATGAGCACTTTCCACACTGAAGGTTGCGATAGGGGGTTCATTTACGCAGACTCTGAAGGCGTGGCTAGAGTGACGCAGCTCCCGAGCAACACCAACTTTACAGAACTGGGTGTCTCGGTTAAGAAGGTTCCATTGGGCCACGACGTTCGCCATGTTGCGTACCACCACCCCACCGAGATGTACATCGCGGGCTGCACCATCACCGAGAATTTTGAGTTGCCGAAGGATGATGACTATCATAAGGAGTGGGCCCGGGAGTCGCTCTCTTTCTTGCCTTCGATGGCCAGGGGGGCTCTTAAACTAATCAACCCCATCACATGGACCGTTATTCACTCGATTGACATGGAGCCTGGAGAGTCGATTGAATGTATGAAGACGCTGCATCTCGAAGTGTCTGAAGAGACCAAAGAGCGGAGAATGCTGCTAGCAGTAGGCACTGCCTTGACGAGAGGCGAAGATCTGCCCACTAGAGGCCGCGTGCAAGTGTACGACATCGTTACCGTCATCCCAGAGCCCGGGAAGCCAGAAACGAACAAGAGACTTAAGCTTCTAGCCAAAGAGGAGATTCCCCGTGGCGGCGTGACGGCCTTGTCCGAGATTGGCACTCAGGGACTTATGCTGGTGGCGCAAGGCCAGAAGTGTATGGTGCGCGGTCTGAAGGAGGATGGCTCGCTGCTTCCCGTGGCCTTTCTAGATATGAGCTGCCACGTATCCACGGCGCGGGAATTGCCAGGCACCGGGCTCTGCCTGATTGCGGACGCCTTCAAGGGTCTGTGGTTCGCCGGCTATACGGAGGAGCCATACACGTTCAAGGTGCTCGGCAAGAGTAGCGGGTCGCTGCCCCTGCTGGTGGCAGACTTTCTCCCAGACGGAGAAGATTTGTCAATGGTTGCTGTGGATGCGGATGGGGATATCCATGTTCTCGAGTTCAATCCAGAGCGTAAGTCTTTTTTGCCCCTGTCCATATCGCGGATGAATATCGTTGGATTTGACAAGACTAACATTTCTTTCTTTTAGATCCCAAATCTCTCCAGGGCCACCTGTTACTTCACCGAACTACATTCAGCGTGACCCCTAACCCTCCAACCTCCACACTCCTCTTACCACGCACCCTCCCCGCATCTCATTCCTCAACTACATCGCCAGACTCGTCGTCTTCGCAACCGCACCTGCTCCTCCTCGCATCTCCCTCAGGCTCCCTGGCTTCTCTAACGCCCCTCCCCGAATCCGCCTACCGGCGGCTCCTATCCGTCACAAACCAGCTCCTACCAGCCCTCGTGCCCCACGGCGGCCTCCACGCCAGAGCACACCGCACGCCCGAAGGCGGAGGCGGCATGTCTCGCATAGTCGGTGTCGAAACTGCCGCGTCTGGCCGCGCAATCGTAGACGGCGCCATCTTGGCTCGGTGGAATGAGCTCGGCGCCGCCAAGAGAGCCGAGGTTGCCACCAGGGGTGGATATGACGGCATCATGGAGATGAGGGAGGATCTAGAAGCAGTGTTGGGATGGAGTGGACTTGCGTATATTTAAGAGGAATAATTTCGTTATGTATATCTACATGGTTGATGCGTGAAGAGGTTAGACGGGCGTAGAGGGATTCTGGCTCGATGAATATAGTATAGTAGGACAGGTACAGTAGCTAGCATGCATGTCACAATGCTTCACATGGGGAATATAGTGTCACAAGCTCAACTTATTCAGTGCGTAGTAACAGCATCGTACAATAACAATCAATTTTAGCGACCAATCTAAAAAGAAGACATAGAAGGGGATCCCGCAGTAACTGCCACAAGTGAGGGAATCCATTCCGGATATTTGCACAATCTGCCGATATCACACAAACAGAATCCCATCATATTTGTCCATCCAGTTCTATAGCCCGTCCCACCAAAAAAAAAGAAAAACCTGCGACGCCATCTCCTTGCTGTCTTGCCGTAGGAGATATAAAAATCGTAGCAGAAGATTGCCACCTTGGTCTAATTCCCATCATATCCCATCATTTGCACATATGGCCCATTCCTAAGAAATAAAGCAAACCATGAAACAGAACGCCCACGAGAAGGAAGGCCAACCATTGAGAGATTGAAGCCATCGATCAAGAAGAAGTCCGTTCATAAAAAGACGCCGTCCCAGAGCCGGAACACCAAAACAAATTGATGAAGAGAGAAATTCATCCACCACACAAAGGAAAAATAAAACAATAGGAAAGATAATGGATCATATACTCAGATCCAGTCCGCAAGTTTTTGTTGTACAGAACAGCATCACTTCCTACCGCGAATGCTGCCCCATCGCCGTTTCAGACTGTCACTCAGTTTCTTGCCAGTCGAGTTTCGACGCTCAAGTTCGGAGTTGTTGTAGGCATTGCCAGTGGCCGAAGAGCTCCCACGCAGCGCAACAGTCATGCTGCGCTGATGCCTGGATTTAGAATGATGATTGTGATGGCGTAAGCCGGTCTGCATCTCAATCTCATCGGGCTCTCCGTCCTTGGCACGCTTCTTCTCCTTTAGCGCTCGCTCAAGGGAGTAAGAGGGCTCTCCTTTTCCTTTGAGGTCGTCCGGATGATATTTCTGTAATTGAGTAAGCATCTCCGAAGATGTCCGCGGATCGACGTGGAGGAAGAGGAGGGTGTTGGTGAAGGTGACGTTACAGTGTCAGCCCAGCGCTTGTAGGGACCACCAGGAGCATCCGGTTCCCTCATGAGATCAGCGCCTTCTTCATAGCTCATCCGAGACCCGCGATAGTCATAATCTCCTGAGGGGATGGTTGAAGTACCCTGGAGGGGAACGTGATGCCGGAGGCTGTCCATGACGTATTCCCGAGGTGTAGCCCGCAAGGCCGCCATGTTGGACTCCTGCACCGCAGCAACCGGCGAGGTTCTGGGGTCAAGGTTTCGGCTCCGGAGGGTGGCATCGTATGGCCCGCCGTGGTGATACATGCCGCCGATTGTATCGAGAGCATCAATGATGTCGGTTTCAGAAACGCGAGGCCGGTGACGGCGTTGCCGGTCAGCAGCGCGGGTGTCGTTGATAATAATATCCAAGGGACGATGCGACATGTCTCCGGGGAAGCGCTCGCCAAGAGACTGAGTGCGATGACGGCGGTGGGCCTGTTTGTGAGCTCCGGGCTGGCCATAGTTGGCCAATTCCGAGTTGCTGCGGCCATGCGGGTTCATAGAGGCATGCTTCCCGGACTGCTGTCCAGAAGCAAACGGATTTGTCGGATGGTAATGACCTTCCGGGCTGGCAGCGTTGGGAGTCCGCATCATTAGACGGCAATGGCTGCTGACGCTGTATTGAGCCGTGGGATTCGCAGAGGGTGGAGGCGGCAGCCGTTTTCTTTGGCTGAATTTGTGCTCGGGGTTGCCTGTACAAGGAGGTGTAGGATATGAGGCTGCGAATCTACCGGGAAGATCTAGGCTTGAGCTTGAGCTTGAAGCTGGGCTTGCCGGTCGCTGGCGGGTGTGAGACGGTAGAGCCTGCAGAGAGATGCGGTGCGGGTTGTAGTGAGAAGATCCAAGGCCAGTCTCTTCGCTGGGTTCAGGAGCAGTGAGAGGGTCCAAGATGTACTTGCGAGCCTAGATTCGAGCGGTGTTAGTTGGGTTCAATTTCGAGTTGAATGAATTCAAAAAGTGTTCATGTAATGGAAGAGAAGCAGAAATGAAAGATAAGAAGAGGACATGAAGAAAGTATATATGAATATGAACGAGGTGGAAAGTGGGGAATGACGAAATGGCTGACGAAGTTGGTCCGAGACGGTGGTACAAGGGAATAAACGATAAACGCAGAACGGCTTGGCCTGATGATGTACGGAACCAGACAGGTTTGGCCAAGAACAAGAGCCAATGACACCATTGAAGCGGACGGTCGCAATCAAACCAAACTCGGCATCGCAGCAGGAAAATCCAAACGGCGCATCGTGCGATCTGCCGGCCCACTTGAGCTCTTCCCACCGATCCGCTGAAGCCGAATTGGTGACGCAAGGAGACGCAACGCAGCGCAACATGTGGTGGCCATGTGGGAATCCTGAATCCCTGCATTTTCAGGGTTCGCTCCAGCACCCTTGCGATCGGCATGGGGTCGCCTGCAGGTGACGACGAAAACCCACCGGGAGCGCGGATGAAGAAGAAGAAGAAGACGGAGAAGATGGTGATGACCATGATGGATGTGTACAATAGAGGGGGATGAATTGAATAGAGAGATTGCAACCGAAGCGCATACTTACCCAGTCTTTATCTATGCCGTCGCTGTCGTACATTTTGGCGGATTTGTGTTGTGCTGAATACTTTGTAGTATAAAATATCGCAGCTGGTGACTCTGCAGGTGTTTCAAGGTCTCTGCTCAATGCGGATGTTCGGAAGGCGATGATGCTGATCTTTGGAATCTGCACTTTGTGAAGAGAGAGAGAGAGAGAGAGAGAGAGAGAGAGAGAGAGAGAGAAGAGGCGCAGAAGATAGAAGTTGGACTCGTATAGAGCAAGCAAGTGTTTGAACGGTTGAGAAGCGAGTATCGAAGAGGGCAACGAGAAGGATTGGATTGAAAAACCGGAGGGCGTAGGCCGGTATTTAAGTCGGAGCCAAACTATGGAGGACGAATGCTCTCTCAAAGGTAAATCCCGGTTGCTAGAGGTGATGGGGCCTTATAGTTTATGTCCATGTATAAAATATCCTCTCGCTAAAGTCAAGTCGGTTTGGGTTTTTGAAGGTGGTTCTCGAGAAAAGTCAAGAAAAGCCCGTTTGAACAAGTACTAGGTGCCTCTGTATCCAATTCAATCGCGACGAGTCCCGACGGCGAAGGATGCGGCAACACCAAGAAATAAATCTCTGTAGCTACAAAATGCAGCGACACTGCAAAATGTATGTGCCAAAGAAACACGGTTTGTCCGGGATTACACGAGGGACAGAGAGGAGAGGGGAAGCGGGAGACTTTAAACCTGGATCCCGTTCCCACCACGAGGCCAAGAAGCTTTTTGGCTCACCAACATAAACATAGTTTGTCATCGGGATTATTGGGCATGTAGCCAACCAAGCCCCCCCAAAGTCACTGTGCAATACCTATTCGAGGTACGGAGTATGTATGTACGGGCGGCCCCAGTCGGGAAAAAGTGGCGAGGTCCTTGAGCTGCGGCCATGTAAGTCGAGGGACTCGAGGGTGACCGACCTGCAGTAGTCGTCACCCATTCTCGCACACTATTTGACTACTGGTGCTACTAACCTAGTACTTTACTGGATGAGTCCCTCGTGTCCGGATTTTGCAGACAGGCGCCATCACGAGACTAGCCCTGCTTCAGTCTGGACCCTTTGGATCTTGGGCTGGCTGAGGCTGACGGAGCATCTGGCCATTCTTTCTTGGCCCTCTTGTCTCGGCCGCTGAGCTGTCATGTGGAATCGCTACAGTCAGTTACAGCGCACAATGCCGGATCATAATGGTGTAACTGGCTTGATTCGGAGACGCTGGCGAGCTAGACGCCTCCATTCGCGGGAAGCTGGCTTGGCTTGTTGGCTGGGCGGGACACGAGTGTTGCAATACCGTACACTGTCGAGAGACGCTACGAGAACTAACTCGCCGGCGCCTGACCGGTAATAGATCTACCCGTTCTGATCCTGCATCAGATTAGACAAATAAGGTACATGAGCCTCACAGGAGAGCCATTGGAGAAAAAGTGTTATAATTATCACACAGCTCTGCATGTATGCTAAATATAATACCCAAAGCTCGCTGATGAGCAACTGCTAGGTCTGACTGGATGTGCGCTCGGCCTTTACTGCTTTCATATCCCTTGTCGGTTCGTTGTCTCAATACGGCACCGGTACCCAAACAACCAAAAAACATGGTCTCGCACTGTCCGACTTCCTTATCTCGAGTTTCTTTTCCTTCTTCCTTCTTCTAAACCATAAAAAGCACTTACTTTTCCAACATACCGGGCTAGAAGCCAGGGGACCCTCAAAGAGGACCCCCATTCCCACTTAATCTGGTGTAGAAAATAGGGCGATTAAACTCTGCTTATAGACACGCAGCAGCGAAAGAAAGACATCAAATGGAAAAAAAAAAACGATGTGGACTTCGGGGGCTGATCACATACTTCCACAGGGGGCCATGCTTGCGCCACGTCTCTTGTCAGCGCCCAGGCGCAATTGTTAGCGCTCCGCAGCTTCGTTCAGCTTTTCATCCCGGTCCTGGGCATTCGATAGACCGCCTTACACAGAAATGACATATTAATTGATTTCCTAATTCCTTTCAACACGAGGCTTGGATACGATTGCGTTTCATCTGCGTCAGGGTCAGCCTCACAGTCGCTATTTTCGGCTGCTTAAGGGTCCTAAGGACCCAGCAGAAAAGCATTGATTGGTACCGATACGCTGGATAAAGTAAGATAAGGTGATACCGAGAGCACATGCAGCGCGGCTTAGTAAGGGCACAACACAACATGCAAGGGGTGATTCTGGAAGAGTCCGGTACAGGTACTCCGTACTGCTTTCCACGACTTTCAGAAGCACCAAATACACGCAACAACACTCGCTGCTTACCTGTACCTGTACATGTGCCTGCCAGGCAGAAATAGGTACATACATCAACTTGGATATTTTTCGGTGACGGCATCACCAACTTTTTTTTTTTAACCATCAGCGCCTTTGACCGATGGCTCTTGTCGACTACTCATCATCGTCATCGCATTCCGACAGTGAAAACGATGAAGCGCCATCGGCACCGCCGGCCAAGCGGCGTAAGCACTCGCCGGGCTCCGGGCCACAGCCCAACGCCCCGAGCGCTCCGTCCAGCTCCGAATCTGGGCTGCCACCCTTGCCCTCGGCATTCCACGACCTGTATGCGTCCACCGTCCGCCACAGCGTCGTCGATGATCCCGCGCTGCATCAGGGCCGCAAGAGACTGATTCCTCACGTCGTGGGCAACTGGCCCAGCCATCTGTACATTGAGTGTGAGTTTCAATCGATGAAGCCCAGGCTGAGCTCGTATACACGCGACCAGAACAGCTAACTCTCTCTGCGCGTGTAGGGCATCCACTGGCTGACCAGCATGAGAAGCTGGTTCAATTGGTATGCAAGGTCAATGAGCACGTTGGCAATCGAGCCAAGCTGCACAGCTTTCTGACGAGTGACTTGGGGGCGCCTTTGCCTCTCCACATCAGCCTGTCAAGGCCCATTTCCCTCAGCACCTCTAACAAGGACGTGTTCCTCGACAAGATCTCATCAGCCCTGCACGCCAGCGCCGTGCCCCGGTTCTCCGTTAGCCCCAAAAGATTAAGGTGGTATCAGTCTCCAGATTCCAATCGCACGTTTCTTATTCTCCAAGTAGCGAGCTCGCAAACTTCGGATAGCACTGGAGCTCTGTCCAATCCAGAGCTTATGCGGCTGTTGAGTGCTTGCAATGACATGGTCCAGTCGTTCAACCAGCCCATTCTGTACCAGACCAAGGAGACGGACTCTGCGGATGAAGCATTCCACATATCCATTGGATGGGCACTCGATCTCCCCGTGGATGAAGATTCCAATAAAGCTCTAGACGCGTTTGGAGACGAAGATTTCCAGTCCATCAAGTCGTGGAAGGTTTCGGTGCCTGGGGTCAAGGTAAAGATAGGCAATGTCGTAAGCCACCTGCCGCTGTCTACGGGAGCGGCTTCAACTGCTTCAAAGGGCCTATCAAAATCGTTCTTTGGACTCTAAAGTCCTCAAGAGCCTGTTTCGTTGGTAAGCTTGTTGACATAGACAGATGTCGAACATGACAAAGTTGGTATTGAAATCACTCGGCGTTGGGGTCACTCGGAGTATATAGAATGGTCTTTGAACAATTTACGCATCTTGCGCTTGAAGAAAAGCATTCTCTGATAGACCAGTAGGAAGAATCATGAGCATCAAATGTTGAGCGTATTGGAAATCTCATTATACAGCAGTTGTTAGCAGTCAATCCGGATGGCCTCGGTACCACGTTGACGCTTGGGCGCTAATGGAGCTTGGGGGTGCAAGTACTTGCTGTACAACATTGTGAGAACTTGAAGACAGTCCATCTTCAACTGCCGCTAATGCAGCGATGAATTAGCATACATCTTCTTAGTAGCACAAAGCGTATCAGCTAATCTCAACACGCATCGCAGCATCTTGTCAAAAAGGAGAGCAATGATAATGTAGAAGCAACCACAGCGGTCAGATATGCCAACACCCCTGTACGAGGACCGCCAACGGAGCCGCGGGCACCCCAAGATTAGCGGGCCACGGACCAGGGCAACAGGGGTCGGTTTTTTGGGCTTCCACGATTCGAGAACCATCGCAAGCGCTAGATTTTGTTTATTTCATCCCCCGTTCTTCCTCCCGCAACCCACCAGCCCAAGTCTCGTGCGCATTCTCCATCTGTTCGGCCGTGATTCAGTCTTGCCCATTCATCCTTGTTGCGCCTTCCTTTGCAGCCTGCCGCTCGTGACTCACGCGCCACGCGACTCCGCCGTTCTTTCGATCTGCTAAGGATTCTTGCCCGCTCTGATCGATACGCTGTACATCGTTCCCCTCGACTTCGACCGCAAAACGAGACCGAAGCCGATTTATTTCATCATCTCGAGACGAATTAATCGACAATTGGACAAACCTTGGGTGGTCTCTCTTCGAAAGGAGCCCGCTTAACTTTTACGACCTGTCAACAAACAAGGTCGCGCTTCGCGGTGGACGGTTTATGCTAGAGAAGCCAGAGAAAAAACTCTAAAAACTACCTATCAAAATGGATATCGACATGAGCCGGCGAAACAAGACTCCGCGTCCCCTAACAGACTCGGAACGAGCCCGACTTGAAGAGTTTGTGGATGCTATTCGGTACTCTGAGAGGTGAGTCCTAGTGGTGGAAGTGGTGGTTATCGACTTCAGCTGTGGGAGAGGAGGAAAATGGACATCAAAGGGCGCATTTGCGAATATATGCCACCGGAAGCTAAGGCGTCAAATTGTCAACAGATATAACGACAGCGAATTCGAGTACCGCCATGTCCAGCTACCAAAGATGATGCTCAAGGCGATTCCAAAGGAGTACCACGATTCTGCCAAGGGCACACTGAAGCTTCTCTGGGAGGACGAGTGGAGGGCCATGGGAATGACACAGGTGAGGGGCAGCTTTTTTTCTCTCTTCATCCTGGATTCCCCGCGGGCGAAGGGGTAAGGGAGCAAAGAAGAATGCGACGCGCTGACACCAGTTTCTTCTCCGCATATAGAGTCTCGGCTGGGAGCACTACGAGGTCCATGAGCCGGAGCCGCATATTCTTCTTTTCAAGTGAGTTTACCATTGTTTAATCGTGCGCAGGCCACTCGGGAGCCGCAGCATTGTCTAACCGGTGGAAAGACGACCCCTCAACTACCAACCTCCTCAGTGAGCTCGTCGAACGAACATCTCCTTTGCTCAGTTGTGTACGATAGCTACGGCTTTTCCGCGCCGACTCCTGCTACATGAAAGAGTCTCTTTGTTCAACGTCCCATTACGATTTTTACGGTCTGCATACTGCAATAATGTTGGGTTAATAAGCCTACGAGGCAGGTGGGCGCTCCCTGGCGACTCTGACGCACATGCCCTCGTTCTGCCTTGAATGGTTTGTGTACGGCAACCCGAGAGCCCCCACGCAAGCCTTGGTTCAGAGTTTGGACAAGCGACATGTGGATGCGTATGTCAAAATTGTGAGCATTAACCCTGTGATTTGGCGCGCGCGTGTCTCGATGATTTCCACATCTTGTGGCAAGAACTCTGCAATCACTTGAAGGTATCTGGAGTCGAATGTAAGCTGGTGGCCAGATGGGTTGACACTTTGGAGGATGACTGGTGCTGCAGGAAGGACGCATTAGCGATTGGTTAGCCTTGTGTAGAGGTAGTTGGCGCAGAATTGAAGACTGGTCTAGGAACTCATATATACTGGTAGCATTTTGGTCTGACTGCGGCTGATTCTGGGGAAACGCGGTGGGAAACGATTGCCTTGCTTGGCGGTCTGTCTCTTGAAAGAGAGATGCGCATGCCAGAGTGGTAATGTTAGATATATCCTACCTATCAATGAATATGCGTCGTTGTTGATGATCATGACTGAACTGTTCAGCGAGAGCTCAGCAACCAAGCAGCGCGGATCCTGCAAACACCCTTTGCTCGCTTTCATTTTGACTACGTGTCTACTTTGGCAACGATGGTCTGAACCTCATCATGGATGAAGCTTTACCATGCCATGTCACGCCATGAAAACACGTGTAAATGCTGGTAGACAGGCATGCAGAGATGAGAAGGTTTGCTCATGGAGTCATCTAATCAACTTACCTCTAACCTACTACCTAGGTAGTACCTAGTACTTACGGTGCGGTAGCGGCAGATGGCGTCTGTTTACACGAGAATATGCAGTTATAGTGGTGGTAAGCAGTAATGCGCCGTATCACCAGTCAGGTAGGTGATAATTGATGTGTACTCGTAGGTGCTCAAAGTGGAAGGCGTCTCAACCGAATCTCGGCTGGTCGGGTGGCCTGATTCTATGATGATGGATGGCCTCACCAGCGGCGCGCAGCCTCTCTTATACCAGCCCAGACACCTCGTAACATGTAGGAAGGAGTAGGCGATGCAATCTGCAGGCTTCAATGCTTGGTCTTGAATTTATTAATAGCGTCGTCGCAGGCCAATTATCGGCATACATGCCCTGACTTTTGGCTTCATCGTCGCCTTCTGGACACATTTCAAGGGCCCCTCGACTTGTCTCGCGTCGGTGGCGTCAAACTGCCATTCTGCTCAAGCCGCCACCATTGGCCGGCCTTCCAGTGACCGAATCGCCCCTGTCTCTCTTCTCGCTCTCTGTTTCTCTCTTTTTTGACTTCCCCCGCACCACCACTAAACTACGGTAGGCTGGTGGTACCTGGTACACCGTGCACCGTAAAGAGGCCTTTTTTTTTTTTTTTTTTTTTTTTACCAACGCAAACCGCCGTTTCTAAGCATCCGGATCGCCAGCGTGGCATCTTTCCCCTTTGAGGAACATCTCATGATATGTCAGCAAGAAGACGGTAAAGTCTCCGGTGCAGCTGCTTGTGCTTGTTCTTCTCAAGGTTGCCTTCTTTTCTTTTTCTTTCATCTATAAAAGATTTTGCATATCCCCCCTGCTGCGAGCCTTGGAACCGTTGCAGTTGTAGCCACAAGTTAGTTGCATTTACTTGCTGTGGCTTGTCAATAGGCTTCAGTCAACCTTCTTTACCCATTGGACCGGCAGCCTCTCTCAATCCATCTTTCACTTTTGCTGCCTCGTTACTTGGGTCGCATTTATTGGGACACTTCATCGAACTATATCGCATCAGCCGTCAAAGTCGCAGTATCCCGGAGGATCGCCTCTTTTATCCGGCAGCCGTTTCGGACCCTCGCTCCGTGAAGCGATGCCAATCGTTCTGGCCAAATAGCAACCCATAGACTTTTGTCGCACAAGGAGTTTCTTCTGCTGCTTACAAAATGAAATCCGCCAGCAACCTGTTTTTCCTCTCAGTGTTTGCCCTCTGGGCGGCACCGGGGGCGTGTTCGAGTTCTACAGACTCTTGTTCGGTATGACGACCCAAGATCGCCTCCCCTGCCAAGATCGCCTTGCGCTGACAGTTGTTGCCTCTTCCAGTTCTCTCCGAACGCCATCATCGACGATGGATGCGTCTCGTATGCTACGCTCGATAGACTCAACGTAAAAGTAAAGCCGGCGGTCGACGACCTTGTTCGCACGACCGATTTCTTCTCGCATTACCGCATGAATCTCTTCCACAAAACATGTCCATTCTGGAATGACGAAGATGGCATGTGCGGTAACATCGCGTGCGCCGTCGAGACATTGGAAAATGAAGAGGACATACCTGAAATTTGGAGGGCTCACGAGCTTAGCAAGCTGGAGGGTCCTAGAGCGAAGCATCCGGGCAAGAAAATGCAGAGGCAACACCCGGATCGACCGCTGCAAGGAGAGTTGGGAGAAGACGTGGGGGAAAGCTGTGTGGTTGAATACGACGACGAGTGCGACGACAGGGATTACTGCGTCATGGACGACGAAGGCGCAACCTCCAAGGGAGACTATGTCAGCTTGTTGCGGAACCCGGAGCGGTTTACTGGATATGGTGGTCAAAGTTCAAAGCAGGTCTGGGACGCCATCTATTTGGAAAACTGCTTTAAGAAGAGCTCTTTTCCCAAATCCGCCGATCTTGGCGTTTCCCATCGGCCAACCGACCCTGCTGCCTTGGATTTCAAGCAGGTCTTGGATACGGCCGGCCGCCAGGCCCAGCTTGAGCAGCAGCGGCAGAGCAACCCAAACATTCCGTTCGTTGCAAACACTGGTTACGAAGGCGAGGATGAGTGCCTGGAGAAGCGAGTCTTCTACCGAGTAGTCTCGGGAATGCACGCCAGTATCAGCGTACACTTGTGCTGGGACTTTTTGAACCAGAGCACTGGAGAGTGGCAGCCCAACTTGGCTTGCTACGAAAGCCGACTGCACGGATTCCCCGATCGTATCAGCAATCTGTACTTTAACTACGCCCTCGTAACCCGCGCCGTTGCGAAGCTCGCCCCCTATGTTCTTGGGCCGCAGTACACCTTCTGTGCCGGGGACCCACTACAGGATCAGGACACTCGAGACAAGATCTCTGCTGTGGCTCAGCACGCAGCCAGTGTCCCCCAAATCTTTGATGAGAGTGTCATGTTTGTTAATGGCGAAGGCCCTTCTCTCAAGGAAGATTTCCGCAATCGCTTCCGCAACATCAGCCGAGTCATGGATTGTGTTGGCTGCGACAAGTGCCGCCTCTGGGGCAAGATCCAGACAAACGGCTACGGAACGGCTTTGAAGGTGCTCTTCGAATTCAACGAAGGCCAGAAGCCCCCGTCCCTCAAGAGAACTGAGGTGGTGGCCCTCTTCAACACATACGCCAGACTCAGCTCATCGATTTCCGCTGTTGGCAAGTTCCGAGCCATGATCGACATGCGCGACAAGGCAGAGTCCCAGACATTCAAGAGCCCCGAAGATGTCTGGACGCTCGTGGACGAGGTTGACGAAGACATGAATGAGTTTATCAAAATGCGTAATCGCGGAACCCACGGCGATACGGTGGGCGAGCAGGTTGGAAACGAGTTTGCCCGTGTCATGAAGGCAGTCAAGATTGTGCTCAAGAGCTGGATTCGAACACCTAGAATGATGTAAGTGTCCCTTTTTTCTTCACGCTACAACTACTTGTCCGAACTCGACTAATTGAATTCTCAGCTGGGAAATTGTCTCGGATGAAACATTGAGGGTATACCGTGCTTGGATCGGTTTGCCTCCGCGCCCCAGACGCTATGCATTCAGGCTCCCGAGCTTGGATAGAGACGAGTTATAAGCGCATCGCAACATACACCCACTGTACATGCTGTATATACATTCGATTTGCAGATTTTTTTTGGCGTTTTGGGAGGGTCCAACCGTTGGTTGTTATTTTTTATTTCATATTGAGCGGACGGGCTTCATAACATGAGCGGCTGGTTATTTGTCTGGCATTGATAGAATTGGCTCCCATGCCCAAACAGACTGCTGTGATGACACAATGCATTCAAATACATACTATTCACGAACAGTGTCTTTTATCCTAATTCTCACAGTTGACCAAAAAAGAAGTTATTAACCGCACTCCGCATTGGAGGCACGCTCTACAAAAAGATGACACCTGAGGGATTCGAACCCTCGCCTATTACTAGACCGCGAAGCAAGTTAAACCTGAACACGGCGCCTTAGACCGCTCGGCCAAAGTGCCTATTTCTGATGATTGTTGTTGAAAGGCGTCGTGGTAAATGTATACATACGGAGTTTGCAGACTTTGGTGTTGAGAGTTGTGGCAGTTACAAGAGGCAGGTACCGAGGTAGGCGGGTACGTACCAAGTATTGGGTTTGAAGGCCTCGGTATACTGGAGTCATTATGGTGGTGAAAGCTGCGGCGTTAGGCATTTGGGTGGGGGTTTGGGTTTGTACGTTGAAGGCTTGATAAGGACCTTTTGATGCAGTGATGCGATATGGTTTGAGTCCGCGATGATGGACTCGTCCGCATGGCTGCAGGGCATTATTACAGACTGCAAATCGACTTGGACAAGAAGTTTGCGTTATATGCTCTAAACTCGGTGTAAGTGCAACACAAACCCAGTTGCACAATTTACCGTATTTATCATTCTCGCATTGGGTACTGGAAACAAAGCTTGGAATGCTTCCTTACGGGGGCTGGTCAACCCGCAGATGCAACGCTGCAGCTGCAGCTGCATGGCCTACCCCAGTTCTTGGGTAGCTGGCTCCATTTTGGTGAGGGGTTGTGAGTGTTGATGTTTGCAAAGTGGTATGTAAAAGTATTATAAGTGAGCGCTTTGTAATTTCCTTTTGATAAACTAATAGCGATACCGGCATTGCGCAATTCCATATCGTCACAGCATCTGGCTTGCCATCTTAAAAGCCATCTAGCTGGTGAAGAGCTGGGGCAATTTCACAAGCTCCCCTCTTGTCGATATGCCTCCGTTTCCCACGCTGCCCCCGCGGCCGTCACGCCGTCTCGACGGAAAAGTCGCCATTGTCACCGGCGCAGGGAGCCTCGGAGACGGCCTCGGCAACGGACGTGCCATATCCCTGCTCCTCGCCGGCGACGGCGCCACGGTGCTCTGCGCGGACCGGGACTTGGCTGCGGCAAAGCGCACGGTCGAGATGATTGTCCAGGAGGGAGGCAGCGCGGCTTCACTATGCGCGGACGTGAGCACAGAGGGGGATTGCGAGAAGCTGGTCAAGACGGCGGAAGGCTTGTTTGGGAGACTGGATATTCTGATCAACAATGTGGGCATCATGGGCGCAACGGGAACGGCTGTGGAGGCGAGTGCTGAGGAGTGGGCCATGGGATTGAGCATCAATGTGACGGGCATGGTGCTCATGGCCAAATATGCGATTCCGCTGATGATCAAAAATGAGCCTGGGGATGGAGGTATCAGGGGCAACGTTGTCAACTTGGGGTCTATAGCAGGCCTGCAAGGAGGGACGCCGCATCTGTTCTATCCAACGAGCAAGGGTGCGGTGGTCAACATGACACGGAGCATGGCGTATAATCACGGACGACAAGGGATACGGGTCAACTGCGTGTGTCCAGGTAAGTGATTCCCCTCGTTGCTCGACGGCCATCGTTTGTCCTAGTATTGAGACGGTTCACAGGATTCCTCTATACGCCCATGGTTGCAGGCAATGGCATGACGGAAGAAGTACGTGAAATGCGCCGTAACCAAGGCATGTTAAATACAGAGGGCAATGCGTGGGACTGCGCAGCGGCAGTGAGGTTTCTGGCGAGTGATGAGGCGAGATGGATCACAGGGACGACGATTACGGTTGATGCTGGGGTGACGTCTTCATACATCATGCCTGAGTGATGTTTACCTATGTTTTCAATATTGGAAAATAGAAACAGCATTTATAGAGCCTCTGAATTGAAAGAGAAGTATAGATACACTTTTGGATGTGGTAAATCGGAAGATTGGAATCCTCTAATAAGTGCATATGACGTCATACACAAATTCGAATTCGAATTGAAGCCATGCGGCTATCCGTTTTAGGAAAGAGCTGCTGGCAGCTGGCGTTGCTTTCCGCGTGCCACAACGCGCCTTCTCCTAACTACTTAGCACCTCGATATATCACCGCAATAAAACTACCTCTATACCATACCTACGCCTCAACTCCACATATATCAGCAGCAAGAAACTGACATCAAAAAATATCAACATGGCCTATTGCCCTGGCCACCACTGTCGATTCGACGATGGTGTATGACGATGTATTTCAAGCAGAGGCCGTCCGGTAATCTCAGGCATGTGGGGAGGTCAAAGTCGATACACAAGGAAGCCAACAGCGGTAAACCAATCACATCTCGGTGCTCTACAACAGCCCATCTGCAGACTTCATGCTCTTCGAAACCAGATTGATACGTTTCCCCTACCGCTGAGGCATGCACTTTCTGGAATGGCCTCCGTTACAGCTCGACGGTTTCAAGGATATTTCCTCTCGCATCCTTGGTATTGGACTTGCGCCGCC
Organism: Trichoderma aggressivum f. europaeum; assembly: GCF_033847375.1. Taxonomy (NCBI): domain Eukaryota; kingdom Fungi; phylum Ascomycota; class Sordariomycetes; order Hypocreales; family Hypocreaceae; genus Trichoderma; species Trichoderma aggressivum. The sequence goes on from NW_026946368.1 coordinate 1,179,631, forward strand.
AACTGTGACGTTGGTAGTTTCGACTGCGCAATCTCGACGATTCCTTATTTGCAATAGCCAGAACCGCGTCGTATAGGCGACTTACGGGATCTCGGGGTCCGAAAAATAGCACAGCATGGTTTTGCACCGAAGAGGTTGGTTCACTACAAACTTTCAATTCCACAACAGAGAAAATATCCAACGCGTAATCCTAAGCTAATAATACATCTGATGAAGCCAACGCCTCGGTATCCCTAAGAACAATCAGGAACTGCCACCTCCACCAAGGTTCAATCCGCCAGTGAGGTTGGTAAGAAGGCCGCCAGTGAGGTTGGTAAGGCCGCCAAGCAATCCGCCCGTCAGATTGGTACCAAGGCCACCAAGATTTGTTCCTCCGGTGACGTTAATGCCACCGCCTCCAACATTTACTCCGCCGGTGAGATTACCAAGGCCACCAAGATCCGCCCCTGCTGTGACGTTGATACCGCCGCCGCCGCCGCCGCCGCCAAGGTTCACATCGCCAGTGAGATTGGTACCAAGGCCACCAAGGCCCAGTCCACCGGTGAGGTTGGTAAGAAGGCCGCCGGTGAGATTGGTAAGGCCACCCAGATCCAATCCGCCGGTGAGGTTAGCACCAAGGCCGCCAGTGAGATTAGTAAGGCCACCCAGATCCAATCCGCCGGTGAGGTTAGCACCAAGGCCGCCCAGATCTAATCCGCCAGTGAGGTTAGCATCAAGGCCGTTAATACCGATGCCGATGTCGAGGATGGGAGCAAGCTCCAATGTTAGAATGTTGTTCGCCGCGGGGCAGTTGCTCACGAACTGTCCATCCGTAGTCTGCTGCTCGCGCGAGACAAGGACATCTCCTAGAGGTCCCTGGACAGTGAGCTCAAACTCACCGCAACCCTGAGGGTTGACAAACAGGATGCGGATGGGGATATATGTGCCAACATCTGCCGGAGTAACGACCCTCAGGTAGGTGTTGGATCCGACGGTCCAGCTTCCGTCTGCGATTAGGTCTGCGTTGGCGTTGACCCAAAGTAGCCGAGCAGTGTCGCCGAACCAAACGTACAGACTCTGGTCGGGAACGGGGGCATTGGCACTGAAAGTGTATGTTCCTGCCTGCTCAGGAACAAAGTATCCGATGTGCTGGATGATACTGTAATCAATGCTATATCCAGTGTCGATGCCATAGACGATGGCGTCCTCCGGGGGGCAAGACGTCGGAATACCTAGAGTCTGCGTCAGACCCGTGACCGTGGGTACCTGGGCGGCAAGGGCAATTCGTGGCCGGAATTGCAAAAGCGGCCAGTTCTCGTTGGTCTGGGGGTCGTCGTCATGGAAGGGAATCGTCCCCGGGAGTGTCGTGAGGTCACTGGGTGATCGAGCGAGCTTGTAATACCCCCATTGGAAACCCAGAGAGCAGACCGATCCTTGTTGGCATAGTCCGGCGATGCACCTGTCTGTGCCTGTACACTGCAGGTTACTATCGCAAGGACCGCAATATCTCGTCGTGGTACCTAAGCAAACAAGGCCACCTAAACAATCGGTGGAGTCGTCGCAACTCGGCTCACACGTGCCATCGTTGACGCAGACTTCGCCGTCATCACAAGGAGTGTCGATTCCGCATCTCCTAACACACCTGCCCAGCAGACAAGTCTCGCCGATATTGCAAGTTGTCAAACCACATGTCGGGAGGCACTGGCCGAGGACACAGGTTTCGTTAACATTGCAAGTTGTTAAGCCGCAGGTCGGGAGGCACTGGCCGAGGACACAAGTCTCATTGGCATTGCAAGTTGTTAGACCACACGTCGGGAGGCACAGGCCGAGGACACAGGTCTCGCCGATATTGCAAGTTGTCAAACCACATGTCGGGAGGCACTGTCCAAGGACACAAGTCTCATTGGCATTGCAAGTTGTTAGACCACACGTCGGGAGGCACTGGCCGAGGACACAGGTCTCGTTGGCATTGCAAGTTGTTAAGCCGCAGGTCGGGAGGCACTGGCCGAGGACACAGGTCTCTGTGTCGTCACAGACGCCAAGACCGCACGTTTGGACACAAGCATCGTTCAAGCAAGTCTCATTTGCTTGACAGGTGACTAACCCGCATGTCTGGACGCATACGTCGTTGTTGTTGCAAACCTCATCGTCCCTACAGGTGATGAGTCCGCATCTCTGTCGACATCTTGTATTATTGCAAAGCTCATCGGCCTGGCAGACGATATCGCCGCACCTCTCCCTGCATATGCCGCCGTCGCAAAGTTCGTCATTCTCGCAGACAACGAGGCCGCACAGGGGCTTCAGAACACATTGCAGGAGGTCGTTGCAGGTCTCATCAGGTCCGCAAACAACAAGTCCGCAGTTCGCGTTGCACTGGTTGGCTACACAAGTCTCGGTGGGCAGACAGACGCTGTTGCCGCACGTTGGCTGGCACGTGTTGCCCTGGCAGACCTCATTGTTCTGGCAAACTGTGTTTCCACATCTTGGCTGGCATTCTAGACCAATGCAAAGCTCTGAATCGTCACAGACACCAGCACCGCACGTCTTCAGACACCTGTTGTTGACGCATTTTTCATCGTCATCGCAAGCTGTCAAACCACACGTGCGGTTCCTTTGGCACCTATCGTTGACGCAGATGTCGTCTCCTGAGCAGAAAATGCCGCCGCACCTCCCCACGCATCTGTCGTTTATGCATCTCTCGTCGGCCTGGCATGTGGTGTTGCCGCACGTGAAAGGTGCCTCGCAATAGTTGTTTAAGCAAATTTCACCCAACTCGCAGTCAGTTGCGCTGTTGACGCAAAACCTCTTCCTGATGCACACCGTGCCGTCGCAAGTTTCATTCCTGTTGCAACCCAATTGGTTTTCACACCTGGTTAAGCATTGATTATCTCTGCAGGCTTTCGTGATGTCGTTACAGTCTGCATCAACTATGCATTCTTCCTGGAGAGGCTGCTGGCAATAGTTGTCCAAGCAAACTTCACCTAGCCCGCAGTCTCTTGCGGCGTTGGTGCAAAACCTCCTCCTGACGCACACCCTATTTTCGCAAGTTTCATTGGTGTTGCAACCTAATTGGTTTACACACCTCGTCAAGCATTCGTGGTCTCTGCAGGCTTGCAGAGGGTCATCACAGTCTCTGTCAACTCTGCATTCTTCTTCAACACACTGGTGGTCTCTGCAGAATTCACCAGGCCTCGTGCAGTCTCTGTTGACGTTGCATGTTTCCTGACGAGGCTGCTCGCAATAGTTGTCCAAGCAAATTTCGCCTAGGCCGCAATCTCTTGCGGCGTTAACGCAAAACCTCTTCCTGATGCACACCCTATTTTCGCAAGTCTCGTTATTGTTGCAACCGGCCTGGTTTTCACACCTTGTCAAACATTCGTGATTTCTGCAGGTCTGCGTACCATTGTCACAGTCTCTGTCGACTGTGCATTCTTCCTCGACACACTGGTGGTCTCTGCAGAATTCCCCACGCCTCGTGCAATCTCCGTTGACATTACATTCAGGCCTGACGCACACACCATCCTGTACCTGTACAGCCTCGTTTGCTCTCGCGACCAACGCCGTCAGGCGCTGAGTCCTCGGCACGCAAATTTGCCCAATGTCACAATCGACATTATATGTGCAAACCCTCTCCCTTTCGCACCTGTGGTCGTTGCAAACTTCGTTGAGGCCGTTGCAGTCCGAATCAGCTGCACAGAACCTCCTGAAAACACAAAAGCTGTTCTCACAGGATTCTCCGTGACGACAGTCTCTGTCCCTCGAGCAGCCAATCTTGGGAAGGCATCTGCCACTCGAGCAAATCTCTCCAGGAAGACACGTGTTGTCCGATTCGCACCTCTCCTCGGGCTTCTTTTCGCAGTATCCAAATGCATTGCAAAAATCTTCTGACTTGCATTCGCGGTCTGATCCGCAAATGTGACCAGCTGGGCGCTTCTGGCAACTACCATGAATATCACAAATCTGTCCAAACTTGCACTCCGAGTCGACTCGGCATCGGAATTGCTTGCCTCGGCGGCACTTGCCTTCCCAGTCGCAGATTTCGTCGTCTTTGCAGTCGTCTTTGTCCTTGCACTTGTTTTCCTTGGGCTTGCAGAAGCTGTCTTTGCAGGATTCGCCCTCGTGGCACTCCTTCTCCCACTGGCACTTGGGACACTCGACGTCTTGGCAGACTCTTTGTGAGTTACAAATTTGTCCATCCTTGCAGTCCGAATCACAAGTGCACTGTGGTTCGTCGATCGTCTTGCAAATGCCTCTGTTGGTGCAGATTTGGCCGTGCTTGCAGTCCCAGTTCTTCTCGCAGTCGGGGAAAACAACCTTTTGACAAAAACCGTGATGATTGCAAACCTCACCGTGGGAGCAGTCGTTGTTCGTAGTACACTCAGGTCCATCATCGACTACACAAGCCTTCTCGTGACATCGTGGGCCAGGTTGAGGCTGACAGTAGCCGTAAGAATTGCACATGTGACCGGGCGGGCATTCCGTGCTACTCTTGCACTTGGGCCCATCGGCATCAGAAGAGTGTTCGCAGATGGCTTTGGAGCTACAGCTGCACGCCTTAGGGCAGTGGTGGTCACCAGAGCAACCTCCCCACAGCCCGTGGTATACGTCTACAGAATCCCAAGGATCTTTGGGATCCTCGGGGCCCTTGGGGTCCTTGGGGTCCTTGGGGTCCCAATGCCACTTCTCACACTCGGGACAGTGCTCTGGGTCGGCAGTGGGTGGCGGAGTGGGACCGCAGACAAATTCTCCTCGGAGGCACTTCTGGTTGATGTCCTTCAAGTCAACCATGACGGTGCTTGTGACAATGACGGTCGAGGCGAGCCACTGGTTGTCATTGTCGTGCTCCTGATTCCATTCGCTGCCAGCTGCCGCCGATGCCGCCCAAACGGCTGCCGCCGCCAGGAGGCCGCGGCGAAAAGACCGCGACATGTTGTTGTGAGCGAACGAATGATAAAACGATTGTGGTGAAACAAAAGAGATGAAAGAGTGTTGGGATACAAGAGCACGATGAAGCCGACCAGCCGAGAGTAGAGAAGAGTATGTGTATTTAAGCACACGCGCAAATTTGCCGACTGTCGAGATATCCCAGCCATCAACCAATGGCGACCTTGGTTTGACCTGCAAGCGTCAACACGAGAAGCGATGCATTCCAACTTTAAATGAAGCATTTTTGCTGCTTCCTCTTCAGGGTTGCCATATTCGATGGACGTAAGACATTTTTACGAAACTAGGTTTGAGGTTTCAGACTCTTACCCTTTATTGGTGCGAATTGGACCTTTACCCCTGGCAAGGCTTTGCATATATGTGCAGGTAAGCTCGATGGCAACAAGTTGCCAATGCGGCCTTGAATCTTCTCTGAAGTCCCTTCTCGGCATATCAATTCGCGGGGAACTATGCATTTTCCTGTTCCCTTGAGCGGTTTTCCCCTTCCCCTATCCACTTCCACGTATACCTTCATTCGTAGACGGTGACGCACAGGCAGCTCGAAACTTACAACTTACTTATATTTCCTTTCTAATATGACAAGGCTCAAGACCTAATTACACCATGTTTTAGTTGAAGCTGACAACATATTTGCCCAAGCACCGCCCCTGATTCTTCCCAAGAAAGGAAAGGGGAAGGAAACTCTTCATTCTCATAGTAGTACATCTATCCAAGAGAGTAAAGACCCCGGACTACTAGGTGGATACCCGCCCTTTGACTTGAGAATGGTGGATGGATATCAGCCCACCGGGAGTCTTCCACTAAGGGCTTCTCCCGTTCATTTACGTTGATCGGCAGCCGTAAGGCCCATTCAACTGCCTTCCCTTTCCCTACGGCTACGGGAGCATCCTTTACCTGCATTCCCCTGGATGTCTCGGGCTCTCGGTGCTCTACTAGTATGCACTATGGGGGAAAAAACGTTCCATGTTTCAGGTACCAATGGGGATGATCCATTTCAAAGGCCGTGGTCTCGATAGAGTCTGTCTTGATTTGCCTCGCTCGCATTAGTTGGCGTTTTGACTATGGATAAACATTGTGTTTTGTACCCAAAGGTACGGGAGCCTGACTTCAGGAGGGAAAAGAAACGGTTAGTATGCTCGCAATATGGAACAGGCTAGCTGATCCCAACCTGTTTTTGAACAGCTCTAGACACTTGGTTTTTACTTGTGCAGTATGAATGCTTTTTCCTGTGCCCGAGATCTTGGGGCGTATGAAGGCCAGAAGGAGTATTCCGTTCTGCGGCACCATTCCTATCGCCGAGTGTTTATAAACAACAGACTGCCTTGTCGGGATGCCCTCTGGGCAGTAACATGTTTGACGAGTAGCTCTGAGTCCAGAGTCGAACTGGGGCCGGTTGTTGAGGCTGATAGAATAACAGAACGGTACTCTGTATATGCGGGCTCATCTACTCAAAACACTGGCTACGTCACATCAAATATGCATGCAGATGCAGCGACGCCGTGGAGAGAGACGGTGAGAGGGAACACCACTCACAAGTTGACAACACATAGCCCTGGCAAGCTGATCTCCCTTGCTTCCCATAATGTGGCCCTGAGACAGCACGAATTCCTTGCTCTGCCAGGGCCGCCCTGTCTCACTATGTTACTGGCCGAGACAGTTAACATTGCTGCTTGCTCCAGTCAAAAAGCCGTTGACATGAGGGTGAGAAGGGGCGAAATGCCGTTTCTCTTTTCCTAGCACTGTTTGCAATGACTGGTCCTGCGTCGCGTCTGCTGAAGCTGATGCCTCGTCTGAGCCAGAATTGCTGATCGTCATGGGATCGGAATCGGTAGTACCAGTAGGCCTCCTGATTTACATCTCGTTTCAAGTCATTCTTCTGCTTTGTTGTTGATTTGCGCAGTGCAATCAAGGCCTCTCGGACAGCGGCGTCACGAGACCGTGCCACGCAATGTTTGCGAAAGGACGAAGAGACGTGAACAAAGGAACGAAACCAGAGGCACCCTGAGGGGTTTTCAAGAGAAATGCCACGTAGAGCAATGGATATCCTGAAGGCTGTGCAGGACAAAGGATTAGGCGCCGCCTGGTAGCACAAGAGGAGCAAACCAACGAGCACCGCCACCCTTCGTTGGGTTGTCGGAATGCATGCAGGCGGCGAGGTCAAAGAGATTTCCGAAAGTCCAAGAAGCTGCTCGTTTGCCACGGCGACACGAGACTCTAGGGGTTTAGGCAGTAAGCGCCTGATTGGATCGTGACCTCTTCCTTTGTTCGGCCATGGCTTGTTCCTCTGGTGTATGTGGAGTTTCTTTGTTGGAGGAACTGTTGCCTTGAAATCGCTGCATCGTCGTAGTACGCCAGACGCACCGCCTTGCGCATTACATAAGCCTTCTTACAGGATGGCTCACCATGTACATAAAGACCGGTGTCTGCAGCCTTTGAATGGAATATATTCGTTATCAAGGCAACTGTCAATCATCATCTTCAAATTTCATCGTCAATCTCCATTACCAGAACCAAAATGTCAGCAACCGAACTTACAAAAGTTGCTGCTCCCAAAGTTGGTGTCACAGCCGTCGTCCAAAATGGAGAGGGCAAATTCCTCTGCAGCATCCGAAAGGGCAGCCATGGCGCGGGTAAGTGTCTCTTTTTTTTTTACTCACCTCACCCTCACGGAATTCTATAGCGTGTTTTGATTTGCCTTGGAACGGGATAAAAAGCGTATCTCTTGCGCGTTTTTGTTGACATGAGGGCTAACGAAAGGGGGTTTCCACAGGTACATGGCAGTTCCCTGGCGGACACTTGGATCCCGAGGAGGAGTTCATGGCGTGTGCCGAGCGAGAGACGGATGAGGAAACGGGCCTAGCGATCAAGGGAAAGGGTGTCTTTACTGTTACGAATGATATTTTCAAGGAGGACGGCAAGCACTACATTACAATCTTCGCCAAGTGTGTCATGGACGACCCGAACCAGAAGCCAGAGGTAAGACTCTCATGAACTACATATGCACAACAAGGCCTTCTTCACCCCCCCCCCCCCCCCCCCCCTTTCCCAGTTATCAATCAGACGGATGGTCATGTTAGATGAGGTGACTAACGGGTGTCTATAGGTCAAGGAGCCAAACAAGTGCGACGGATGGCACTGGAAGTCGTGGGAGGAGCTGTTGGCCATCAACGAGGCGGCAGCTGCTGGTACTGCAACGAACCCCCTGTTCACGCCTCTGGTGAACTTGATCAAGCAGACAGCCGACCTCAGCCTCGATGAGTTTATGACCCGGAAAGGGTTCTGATGCTCTCTACGCATTGATCAGGATCGACACGTTATCCTACCCCTGCTTCTGATTCTTCTGATTCTTCTTCTTTTCTTCTTCTTTCAACTTTAATTTCCCCTTTTCTTTTCTCACCGGTACTCATTCTCTAAGGTCATGGAAATCATGGGCGGCAGGGAGGGCAGTCTGTCTCTTCCGGATTGTGAATTTTTGTTCTAGGGTAGGATACGACTAGTTGCGATAGAAAAAAGACGACAAGTCATCAAATTTTATTCACATCTGGGGCGAAAGTTGCTTTGCGGCTGGAGCCTGCAGACTGAGAATGAACTAATAAATGAATGCGTTGTGGAAAGATGTTTTCTCATTTAAAGGCTCACTAGAAAATTTTAATGGTGTGAGCTTCAATGATAGTAGTAGTGACTAAGGGGTAGAAAGACATGACTGCATGATGTAAGTGCCAACAGAGCTGTGAGCATATGCATCAGCATGCAGGATATTAATTGGATGCTTCTCACTCGCATGGCATGATGCAGGGCTAATTTTAGTAGAATTGATTCTGTAAACGGGCACAGAGGCGCACTTGTCAGCTTTTCTCTTCTCTTTCTCTTCTTATTCTACTCTTCATACTTCTCTTAGCTAGCCCATGAAGCCCGAGTCTGCTATGCTCAATATCAGTTAGGTACCTATGCAAATAGCCGTACTACAGAAAGCACCAAGCTTGTACCTTGCCCCAGTTTCTCAGTGCGGAGCTACAAGCCATGCCGCGCCCGCTACATCTTATGCTTATGGCCGGGCCTCGGAGCTTCTCCCACTATTCCTAGGTACTACATCACCCCCAGCGCATTCGTAACCTCACAGTGACGAACCTCATCCCAAGCCCGAGCCTGATATGCTCCAGTAAGGCGCAACACCATCGTGCAGGTCGCGAGAGCCGACTCCAATCTCTGATCGTTTGACGACATGCTTCGAGCCTCGCATCCATGTCCACGCTTTCCGAACCTCGCCGGCCGCGTCTGTTACCGCAGAACCGCAAGCTCCGTCACCTCAAGGGCCTCTCGCTGCGGAACCTGTCGTTTGCCCCCGTGCGGCTGCGCACCTCGGACGATGTCGCCCTGATTAGGAGCCCGAACAAGCTGGGCGCGCTCAAGGAGGCCGGGCAGCTGCATGGCTCGCGGTCGTCGGACAACTTGCGACACGAGGCGCGGCCCGAACGGTCTAGGTCGCAGCCGCCCCGGAGGACGAGCCTCAGCACCGTCAGCCTCAGCCCGGCCCAGAGGCAGAAGCGGCTCAAGGAGCTGCTGGACGACACTCTCGGGGACGTCTTCTTCTCGCTGCACGTTGCCGGCATCGACGAGCCCGTCTACGTCAGCGAAGTGCGCGAGAGATCGGCGGTATGAGCCAAACGGATCCTGCGCATCATGGCAAAAGTTCGCAAAGGCTCCGACGCTGACTTGCTTTTCTTCTTCTTGTCCATTCTAGAACTTCAACTTCCAATTCTTCGATCTCGCATCCCGGGGGGGCGACGTCTCCAAATCCTGCCGTATCGTCATCCGAGTATGGGCCAGGCGGCTGAAGCAGACGGCATGGACTTTTCTGCTGGAGGAACTGGTTGATCTCAGGAACCTCAACTTCATTGGCACGCTGCTGGACCGCCAATACCCCCCGAATGCGCTCATATTCCACCTCGAAGACGGCGTCTACTCTTTTGACTTTCCAACGAGACAATCCGAGCCGAGAAACGCTCCTCCCATCGCAACCTCGTCATATAATGCATTAATGAAGCTGGCCAACCTCGAGAGCTCCATTGAAGACGCCATTCAGACTCGGCAACGAATTATGGAGCAGATTAACGAGATTTTGAGCAGCTCTACCACCGATGCGCCGGACGTGGCCGAGCAAGAGGTTGCTCTGGCCCAAAAGTACGTCGACATGCAGCAGCGCACAAATAGACTTACACTGGCGAGAAGGGACGAATTGCAGGAGTCGTTGCTTAAACGGAGGGCCGCCATTGCCACGGGTAGAGAGCTCCAGGAAAAGGTAGATGAAGATATTAGAAACAATCGCGAGACGCTGCTGGCCTCCAAGCAGCTACTGGAACAGACGCAGCAGCAAATCCGTGGCCAGCGTCGTCGCATCTGCTCCGAGCTGGCCGACATCTTCCCCATTATGCCCATACCTAATGCGCCGCCGCTTTCTTTCCAAATCTGTGAGGTGCCGCTACCAAACTCGATATACGACGCCGCCACTGCCAGGACCATCAACGAAGACGTTCTCTCAGCTGGGCTGGGGCTGGTTGCGCTACTCACACGCCACTTGCAGCTTTACTTGGGTCATGCGCTGCCTTATCCACTGTATCATCATGGCTCTCGCTCCTACGCAAAGGATGACATCTCTCTTCTCTCTGACAAGAGCGGTTCTCGTCGAGAATTTCCTCTCTATCTTCCCAGGGGAGGATCAACCGCCCTGCAGTGGCGCTTCGAATACGCCTGGTTCCTCCTCAACAAGGACATTGAAGCTCTATGTGCTTCCCAGGGCCTCAAAGTGGTCGACATTCGACAAACGCTCCCAAACCTAAAGTACCTCCTGTACGTCTGCAGCGCCGGCTCGGAGGAGGTTCCTACGCGGAAAAAAGGCGGCGTCAGGGGCCTTTGGGCGGGGAGGCTTAAGGGGAGGCTCTCGGCCGTGCCGTCGCTGATGGATGGGGAGAGCAGTAGCGCCGCGGGCAGCAGGCGCGGGAGCTCGGATAGTGACCTTACGACGCAACACGCTGATGCTCTGAGAAACGCCATTGCGAAGAGCAATAGTGCGCATGGCAACGGCAACGGTAATGGTAATAGTAATGGTGCAAGGGGCGATGTGGCCGATGGGGCGTGGAGTCCGGATGGAGACTTGGGCTTGCCGTTTGCTTCTGGCGATGCCAAGTTTACGCTGAGGACGAAGGGTCTTCGAGAGAATATTGCGGGTTGAAGCCTTAAAAGGAGGTAAGGGGGCACTTAGTATCGGTGTCTTGAAAAAGAGAGGAGGAGGGAGGGTTGAGATATCCTTCGCAGAGGCGGCAGTAGCCGTGTATCTCATATATTCAGCGTACTAGTAAAGCGATTCAATAGAACTTTGATGGGTAATTCTCATCAAAATTGTATTCGTTTATTGACTGTTCAAAATTCCATGGGTTGTACACGTTTCTAATTGCATTTCCCCTGACATGTTGCTGTGACAGCTACTAAATTGACAGACTCCCCCTTTTGCCCAGCAGCAAACCCAATAGTTTTCCCAGAACACCATGCTGAAAGTAAAGAAAACAAAGCAAATGCTGACAAAATCCCCCCCAAAAGAAGGCATCACCCACAGGCCTCGCATTTCAACGCTCCGTCCTCGCAAATTTGACGCTCTTCCTTCTCTCCCTCTCGCCAGTCATGGTCCGCCCAGGGCTTGAGCTCAAGATGCCTCCACTGCCCTTGTTGAGCGCTTCCCTCGCCATTCCAACAGCTTTGCTCTGCAGCACGTCATTGGCATCGTTCCTGATACTGCGATCCACGCCCATGCTACTTGGACCAGTTCGCCCAGGGCTGGACCTCCTGCTGGTGTTGGCTCCCGCGATTCCGTCTCGCATACGGCCGCCGTCCACCACGGCGTGGCTGAGCTCGTTGGCTCGGGCAGTCGCCGTCTCGCCCCTGTATTTGCCGGGAAGACAAGCATGCCCGCAGCCGTCGACGGGACAGCACCCGTCGCTGTATACGGTGGACGACGAGGTTGCCTCGGACGGGCGGAGGGCGGCGTGCCATGTTTGCATGCACGATGCGTGGCCGCCATGGCAACAGCTGGGACAGTACCACCACTCCGTCATCCAGGACTCGATGCTGGGGATGTCGACGACTTCGGTGGGCAGCGAGCTAGCGATTTCCGCATCCCTATGCCCACATATCGCACAGGGCGTCACCACCTGGCGGCACTTTTCGCATGTCCAAAAGGCAGAGTCCCCGTTGCTCCGATCAATTTCTCGGGGCTTGCGACAGTTTGAGCACATGAAGCCTGCTTTGACGCCCTGTTGCGCTGGCGTGAATAGGGAGGTGTAGTTCTCGCCCCAGTAAGGCAACCCAGCAGGCCAGCCTCTGATTGCTAGATTGCGCAGGAGAGCGGCCTCGACGAAGAGGCTCATTCCCATGAGACGAGAGTGATGCTGTCGCAAGACAGCAGTTGCTTGAAAGGTGTCAATGATGGACTGGGGGACCAGGGGCTTAAGTAGGAGCACTATCGCAGAGGCGTTGAGTGCCGAAGTCCGCGACTCAAACTCTAGAGCTCGCGTTATGAGAGAGTAGGGATCAAGTGGGCATGCAGGCATGCTGCGCGGTGTGAAGCTTTTGGATTCTGATGGTTCTGTGGGGAAAGGATAAGGCCCATCACCCAGCCAGGGGAAATAATCGGTCAAAACAATATGAGGGCTGGGGTCATACTCGGGAGCCGTCACCACCGGAGCAGGGCTGGGAGGTTTCGCCTTTTGAATGTCGTTGGATGGGGTTGGGTGATGACCTGCAAATCCCTGATGGACTTCCGAGTCGGTTTGTGAAGCAAATGATATTTGAGACGGAAAAGTCTCGTCCGTGGCAGCGGTCGTCTGAGAGATCATGAAGACCTCTTCAGGGGAGTCTGCACGCGGATGAGTTGCGGAGCCATTTGACGGCCCTCTGGTTTGTTTTGGAGAATGCTGCTCGCCATCAACATGAGCCAAACTAGCAAACTCCGCAGCAATTTTATTGCCCACCGCCGATATCTTTAATGACTCGGGCTTCAAAGAACTAGGGGGATTAGACGAGTCTCTCCTCGGCGAAGTGGGATCGCTACTATCAGAAGCGGAAAACACCTGAGCAAAGCTATCAGTTGAATCGTGTCGTATGGCCTTTACTCGCTGGAGCTTTTCGGCATCATCGAAAGGTTTCTTGGTCATTGGCACATCGATAGCTCGTGCTAACGCCTCCATGTCGTAAAAGTCATACCCCTCTGTGACGGAGACCTTGGATGTTTCGCTGTCATGACTCATCTCTGAAATCGGGGCTGAATCGTGACGTTGGCGTGGACTTGGACGATAGGATCCATGAGCAGAAGGCCCCAAGTTGAGGCTCTCGGGCTCGATGATGGGTGTTAATTTTTTCCCATGTAGGTAATGTCGCTCGTCCCACTCAACCGTATCGCCCTCGCCCACAGGCCTCGCAACAGGCGTTGGTACATTGGACGTGCTCTCAATTTCCTCTGCCAACAGAGACCTCGCCATTGATAAGCGGCCATCGACACTGGCGGCTTGCCCTGATGGTCTGCGCGGCGTGTCTTCGCCGTTGGCGAGACGGCTGACATGAATGTGGCTGGGCGTCTTCTTAAGACTACCCTTTCCTTCGTCAAGACTCCTTTTACGGAAGCGAGCTGTCCGAAGCCTCAGGTGGTAGTCCGCACGCCTCTCCATCAATAGGGATATGGCATAAGCTAGGATGCGCCATGTCTGCGAGAGGCGATACAGTCGGACATTCTCCGCCGCCAAAGCATACTGCTCCATGATGCCCGCCACTCGCTCGATGAGTGACCTGTCGCCTTTATCTAGAGGTAATTCTCGCTGAAGTGTTTCCAGGTAAATGCCGGAAAGATATTGGTACACACCGACCGACTTTGCAGACGGAACATGACCGGACGCCATGCCTTGCTGGGTCTTGAACATGCCAGTAACATTGATCGACTGCTCCAAGCCGAGAACTTGCTTTCCATCATCCGATAAGCTGGGCAAGGACGGCGGAGTGGTGCTCATTGGCAAGCCAGATCTGGTGCTAAACCTCCTTTTCCGAATCGTTCGCCTTCGTGGTCCCAGAAAGCTGCCGAGCACATCCTCTTCCGAGTCACTCCGGCTGACGCTAAGCATTGGGGTATTGGGGCTTGTGCTGAATGGAGTTCGGGGCACCACCTCGGAGTCATGACCGACAGACGGGTGTGACCGAGGAGGTTGCGGTCGCTCGTCAAGGAACATGACTACGTCTCCTCGGGAGGAAAAAGCCATGGCGGAGGTAGACATCCGGTCGATGACCTTTGGAGCGTAGGCAACATCGCACTGATTGAACATGCCGTCCCGCCCCACAGTCCAGAGCATGTCTTGATCTAGCCATGAGAGTGCTGATGGTGAGCTGTCGAATCGCTCAATCTCTTTGTAAGGCATTGCGGGCCTTGCCAGATCCCAGATGTGGACGACTGAAGTGCCATATCGTCGATTACTCGTCTCATCGTAAGTCACGGCAACTTGTGCAAGACGTCGGGTCTGAGCAGTCGCAGACCAAAGGCCGGGTCGCCAAGCGACCGTGGTCACAGGTGCTGGTGTAGTGATGCTCCATTTGGGCTTCTGCCGCTTGTCTGCCGAGCCTCCAAAATCCCAGACGTGCAGCTTTGCATCCCAGCCGGCACTGATCAGATGGATGCCATCCGAATGCCAGGCAATGGCAGAGCAAGATTTTTCGTGTGCATTGATCCGTAGTAAAGGCCGTGATGGCTGCCGTACATCCCATTTCATAATCACTCCGGAATCGGTACAACAAGCCATCTCGTGGCCGACTTTGGGTGACCATTTGACTTGTCTCACAGAATCATTGGTCTTCAGCTGCCCGTATCGCTGTCTAAAGGTCAGGAAGCCGGCCCGAGTCTGAAGGGGCGCAGAGACGTCAAAGACGCGAACAATTCCATCCTGACTACCGGACAGCACCCAGCTTTTAAGATGAGGGTTCACATCCAAGCTGTTGACCTGTCGCGAGTCCTCCTGGATCTGTATGTAGTCGAGAGGATCAGCTGCCCCTCCGGAACCGAGCCTGGCAACGTCGTAGGCGAAGATCCTCCCGGCGGCACAAGCTGTGAAGACCGTCGACGCGCCTTGCCACTTGACATCGCGAATGTTGAGCTGGTCTGCAACAAGACTTCCGCCCGAACCGGATGGCTTCTGCGCCGTAATTGCTGCCCTAACATCCACCCCGTCGGTGAACTTGAAGCTGAAGCTAGAGTCGACAGAGGAATCCGAAACTATCGTTTTGAGGACGTGAGGCCCGCCGAGAACCACGGCACGGTGATCCGGCGTTATGTCGAGGCAGGCAATGGGGCTGCCCACAGGATGCACGGCATTCTGTGACTTTGAAGGCCGGAAGACGGTCGGGATGTTTCCCTGGCTGTTGGTCAGATCACCGCTGGAGGCATCTGGCGCAGCCTTGCCGAGAAGCTTGCGCATAATCCTCGAGTCGAAATGCGCCTGGCGAGCCATGCCAGTCGGCTCAATGGCGCATCGCGTGTGGGAGGGTTTGTTATATGTTCTAAGACTCAATTGCGTCTTGCTATGAGGCGCGCGCGGGGAAATGGCTGCGTATCTCGGATTGCTGGAGATTGGGATCGAATGTCGTCGCGATCATGCCTGACGACAGTGGGCATGAAGTCACCGGGGAGGATAAGGTGCCTGTAATAGCTTGCGCCGACCAGGCACATGTACACTGTACTTCTGTAATAACCAGACGCTGACTGGCGAGCGCTGTAGTGGGGAAATCCTGAGCCTTCAGTTGCCAGGTGGGGGGCTGCCACCATTGACGGCAGAGGAGTTGCAAAGCGTGCTTCAAGCGCGACAAAACACCAGACATTTGCTGGGAGGAAAGTGAGCTCAGGGCTCATTAGGCCAGGTCGGGCAGAATCAGATAATACATGACTTCACTTGAGGGAATTTCTTTGATATGGAGATGATGTCTTGTGCCACCTCGTGACTGCAGCTTGACTGACTACAGTATTAGTATATGCGAGCTACATTCAGAGTACATGCGTCAACATTTGTGATCAGATACCGCATACTTCCAAATACCAGCGGTCATGCACGATATGTAGGATTCAGGCCGTAAAGTATAAGCTCTGCGTAATTTTTCCATTTATGCGATGCGTAGTCAAAGCTACTCAGAAAGGCTTTCGGGGTATGATATTGGTCTAAACCCAAGACCATCCAGTCCGAGGTCACGGCGTTGTGATTATTGTATCGTACGGCTTCATTTGCTTCCTGAGCGAGTCAAGGGCCAACTTGAAAGTCACCGTGCCTGCTATCCATCAAATTCGACACGGCCCCCTTGCCATCATCTTTATAATGGTGATAATGAGATCCCAATGGCCTCGGGTTTGACTCTGGCATCCTAAGAGATACAGTCAGCCACGAACCAGACAATTATTCGCTTTCTAAGACCCATACCTCGCTGAATCAAATTACACATGCCGACGTGCCATGACCATGGGCCATCACATCGGCCGCACACTTGCTGTCCCCAGTATTATTTCAGAATCTTCATGCGTCGTTGCCCTTGGCGTCGGGACTTCTGCTTCGACTGCGTCCTCTCCTGCCTCCAGCTCTGCCTCCTCCTTGCCTACCCTTGCCAGGGGGGGGTCTGACAAAGGCAAAATCGACTTGCACCGTTTGATCCAGCAGTTTTGTATTGTGCGCCCCGTCGATTGCAGCTCGAGCTTCTTCCAGTGTTGCGTATTCTATCAAGGCGTAGCCCTGGCGGAAAAGAGTCAGTGTCCTGTCTGCAAGTTCTGGCTTTGCGACACGTCTCGTACCTTAACATAACCACTGCGTCTGTCGAGGTTCAAGTGAAGATTTTTTATTTCTCCATAATCCCCAAACTTGTCCTGCAGGGCTTCCTCGTCGGCCTCCTCGTGAACATTTGTGACAATGATGATCCATCCCTCGATTGACCGGACCGCTGTTGCCTTGGTATGTGTCTGCATTTCGGACTCGTTGCGCGTTGATGACGGCGCAACGTCGTCGACTTCCATTTCTACGTCTGCCATCTTGGGCAATGGCTAGTGTTTGCGAGGGAAATGATATTTGAACGAATGCTGAAGCTTTGTAGATCAGATCAGCTATGGACCGCGGGGCAGAGAAGTTGGATGCTGCATCTTTATCACGTGACCGTGACAGCTCAAAGCGTTTTCTTCTATGGGAAGGCATAGACCATCGCCATCAAAATTGTTGTAATTTTGTCAAGAAATCACCGGCAAGGTCACATACGCATAAACAATATGGCAGTCTTTGTTGATATAAAAGATCCGACTAACATCCTCTACGCGTGCCAGCTGATATGGGCATGAAGTCAAGGATACCCGGATGCTAAAAATTTGTGCTTTGTATATTCAAAAGTAATCATAAATGGGACATGTAAAAGATCAGCGCAGCAGGTTACAAGTCCCGTATGTACTAAGCAATTTCTGGCAGATAGAAAATCCGCAAACCAGGATGGAATAGACATGTGGTAGATTTCGCCCGTAGAAACACCTGCGATTTCAACCCATCTTAACATCACGAAAATCATCACTAATGGGACCTTATCATCGCGGACGAATCTTCGTTATATTGACGAACGACACCAGACGCCGAGTAAAGCCGTCGCGCTTCTTCGCACCTCTCAAACTGTGGATGATGCTCAGCCTGCCAATCGACCCGACTCATTCCATTTGCTTCTGCTGAAATCAAGCAACCATCGGAGAACGGCCCCGTTGTCAATCTTTACATCCTTCTCTCCCTAGCCATGGTCTAATCCGTTTAAGAGCCGGGGTTGGGGTTCATCTATCGCCGCCGTCAGCAACGTAACTCCGGATGCTCCTATCTGTTCGAATATTCTCACCTTCCGCTTGCCACCGGTCAGGGTGACGTTGACGAATCGTCGGGTGTACTTGTGGCGCTTAAGAGCACGACCCTTGGGGGTCTTGGGCTTCTCCTGGGCCTCAACCTGTGGGTGGAAAAATGATCAGTATTTGGATTCGTCAGCGGGAGTTGAGCGAGTCGAATCGGCGTACTTTAGGAGTCTGAGACTTGACCTTGCCTGGAGAAGAAAGAAGTCAGTGGGCTTGAAGACAAAGGCGAAACTTTTGGGGATGGTTTGGACGTACCGGCACGGGCAAGAGATCCGTGAACTTTACCCATGGTGATAGATTGATTTGGCGATGATGTGTGGACGCTGAATCTGCAGTGGCGCGGTGAAATTTTTGGGGGATTTCGCCAAATGATTGTGGGCGAGAGGTATCTGTCACGTGAGCGGGGACTGCCCTCCCGGATTAATCTAGCCCCGACTTTTGCCGGCGAATGAGTCAAGCAGCAGCGCATTTGCAGAGCATTGAAACTAAGCCCTTTTATTGGCTATTGAATGGCCCCACTCCCATCTCATCGGTGCGACGCTACTTTCAATGTTTTTGGCTGCATCATGTCGTCATCATTTATTTACTCGTACTGCTCGCGTGAACTGGAGAGTTCAAGAAGTTCTAATCGCAAAGATGGTTGGCAGGTACCAAGGTGTGATCAAAATAAGCCTTTCTCATGAAGTAATTGAACAATTGTCTTTACATACATGCATTTAAATATTATATGTTCTTGTCGCAATTGTAAGAAGGGGGTTATAAAACAAAGGTAAAAGCGCTTGTGTGAGGAACAAAGATCAACATGATGACCTTGTCAAACAATTAGAATAGACAAAGCGTTTCAGCCTGCCATATATCAATGTTTTTAATGCATCAAAGAAAAAGCGCAGTGATATAAGCTCTAGTTGAGCTCACTATTAACTTTTTGCTAGTTCACCTAAATTCTCTCATTGATTGCAGCATCTTTCGTAGCAGTTCTTTTGGAGGCATGTGAAAGTCGCAGTGACGATGTGCACCGTTATAGACCCGCAGGGAAGCCTGCTTCGGCCTTTGAGCGCACATGTAGTCTTGACGTCACAGGCCAAACATTCAACATCGAAGTCAACGACGACACAAATCCCCGTGCTGATCCAGTAAGCTTGAACTTATTTTTATGCAACGAGCAAATCAGTGAACAAACACCATGCTCAACTCTCATTAACACACTTCAGCAGCCTCATCTTCATTCCAGCATAAACACAATGGCGAATCCTCCGCAGGCCACCACTAAACCTCTTCGTAGGTCAGCTATCAAACCACGAAAGACATTCAGAGAATTATTTCTCCATCGACTTCCTAACTACAATGGACCTTACAATGTTGGATATATGGACATCGAAGTTCCAGTTCGCGATCCCCGACCTGTTTCCAAACTTCGAAGAAACGGGAAACCAGTCCTTCGACTGGACACGATCCTGATGGGAATATACTATCCGTGTGATTTACAAACTTCTAGTGGTGCAGAAAAGCCCCACCGCGTCGACTGGATGCCACGACCAAGAGCTGCAACTGCCAAGGGCTACGCCAAGTATCTTCATATTCCAGCGCTCCCAGTTACGGCCTACCTTGCCTGCACCTCCCTCTTCACAAAGCTGCCTGCATTTCGAAATGCCAAACTGGCTGCCCACTGGCCGGAAGACATATGCAATGATTCTGGTCCAACCGGACGGAAGGCCAGGGAGGACGAGGAAGATCCTACAAGTCGGCCAAAATTTCCCGTCATCATCTTCAGCCATGGACTTGGTGGTTCGCGGCTTTGCTACAGCTCAATTTGTGGAGAGCTTGCGAGCTTCGGATTCATTGTGGTAGCGATAGAACATCGTGATGGCAGCGGTGCGAGGACATATGTCAGTCTTCCAAGCAATGTTGAGGCGGCTGCTATAGAATCGTCAACGGCCGAAATACACACAAATAACGATGGCAAGGAAAATGATGCCAAAGATAAGAAGGTTCAACGTCAAGGGAAGGAAGGGTCGAATCCATACTATGTTGTCGACTATATTCTCCCCAAAGACAATGCCCAGGACACCTCTCCTCACAACCGCAGAGGTGTTGATCACACTTTGAGATCGGCTCAAATTGAATTGCGGCAAGAAGAGATAAAAGAGGCCTTCTATATTCTCGATCTACTCAATTCTGGTCATGGAGACGATATTGCGTCTCTGAATCTCCGAAAGAAAGGCAATGTGGCATCCAGCTCCGTGGGTCTCAATGGCGTCAACTGGGAAGACTGGGAAGGCAGTATGTTTCTAAATAATGTCACTATGATGGGACACTCGTTCGGAGGTGCGACCACGGTCCAGATTTGCCGCGATCATACGCTGGAATGGATAGGTCAGGGAGTTATTCTGGATGCCTGGGGTCAAGCAACGCCTCCGGCTGGAGAAAATCGAAAAGAAAGGATCGCGAAGCCGCTTATATCAATCTCATCCGAGGTTTTCATGCACTGGAAAGACAATTTTGATAAAGTCGTCGAATTTAGTGATGAAGCGCGTGAATCTGGGGCATTGTGCTGGATGCTCACAATCGTTGGATCAACTCATCTCGCAATGACTGATCTCGCCGTGCTTTATCCTCAATGGATGTCAATACTAATGAAGTCCATGGTTAATCCGACACGGGCAATCTCTCTCACCATCACGGCATCCTTGGAATTTTTGAAGATGGTATTGCCTCCGGAACAGACCAAATACAACATGTGGGCGGACGAGCAACTGCTACAATCTGCAGAGCAACCACCCGAACCCACAGAGCCTCTTCGGACGGACCACGCACCTGATCACAAATGGGTTGCTGTTCGCCTCAAGATACCCAATGAATTCTCAGTACGGGTGAAGGCATGGTTTCGTCGTACTTGGCGGTTCGTTATTTGTGCTGGGCGTGAGGTGGCCGACCTCGCCCATGGCTTGCATGATTTCGGGGAGCAGGAAGAAATCTGGACACACATGTGCCCTACTCACGAAATGGTGGAAGAATACATGAACCAATTTCGATGAAATCGCTTACGTGGTTTGTGATTGCTAATTTTCCAAATGGGAGAGCGGCATGATGGCATGATGGCATGATTCTCGTCCTGTATGATCAATCAAGTTTGTATATCAAGAATGACGATGGATGGAAACGAATGTATGAACAGTACTAGGAGTTTGGCGTTAGCGGCGGAATGTTTTTTTAGATGTTACAATAGATTTTCGCTAGGTAGATTGCAATAGGTTCAACATTGACCGTATAGATCTGGCACAAAGTCATCTTCTCTCCCATATAAAGCATTATATTACATCCCCATAGTCGTTCACACGGAATTCACGCTCAATTCGCAGCCCCTAGGGCATTACTCAGACCTGAATGGTTTCTACTCCTGGACCATTAGCCAGTTTTCACGATGCAAATATCGACAGCGCGCAGGTAGACGTGCAATCCGGCGAGAAGACTGTACAAGTGGGAGGGGTAACACTAAGACAATTCCTGTTTTTCACTGATCTTGGGTTGGAGATCGGAGATTGGAGAAAAAGAGTTCCAGCGGTGCTCCCTTGATCTGATCCTAGACCTAGCCCGTTTGCTCGTTCTAGAGAATAATCCCACTAGTAATGGAAATGTCTGAGACACACTCATTTTGTCGTAGGCTCACCACCTGGCAGTGCCTGGTTGGCTGTAAAGGTGCAATCGTGGGCTGGGCAAGCTGGGGTAAATATCCCTGCGTTAGTAGGTGTAAGCCTTGCGTGGAAAGACATACCAGTTCAATGTGCAAATTGTGTACATCGCACTCGTCTTTACAGCTGTTCATATAGTCGTTTAAAGTACTTTTATACTTACTAAGTCATACCCGCAACTTATATCATTCTTCTGAGCAGCACAGCCCTGCGGAAAGACGGCAAGTACTTCAATCATACCGGTACTATAGTTACCATACTATACTATACTACCTAAGGTATGTGGTTCATTTATTCACAACCAAAAGGGAGTTCTTGTTTCAGTCACATCCAGACATACAACTAGCGCCCAAGATCCCTCCACTCTAGACATATGTTCGCATAGATGAGTAAAGTTCAAGGCTTTTACAACCAGTTACCCAATGCCCGCCACCGCTTAGGAAAAGAGAGTCAAGAAACTACCTGTCATCCATAATCTTCAGGCGTTATAACCCGCTAGTTGGAAGTTCCACTCTTTTCATATATGGACAAACTCCGCAAGACGCCACACGAGGCAAGATTACGACCGTAACAGACGGCATAGGTAAGTACACTTTACACTTGGATTGGCCTAGCTTCTAGTTCTCTAGTAAGACCAGATCGGGGCTTTGTAGTGACAGCGGCCCAGTCACATCTTCACGTTGTCATCATCCGAGAAGAGACACCCGCCCCCAGTGAAAGCTGATGCTGGCTTCAACTATACGCACGGCTTCTCGCATGACTAGCTCCGATATCCCGCCTCCCTTCCAGATACATGAATGTCCCGGAAGAGAGCACCCAATCCATGGATACCAGATGAAGCCACTCGTCAGCGTGGCTTGGGCAGGGTTTCATTAGACACGGCAGTTTACATGTATGTACGCTTCTAAGTCGACGGTACGGGAGTATACTCCCTTACAACAAAAACATTATGATGTACATTATTCAGTATGGAATCAATAACCCGTGTATAGACACTTATAAACAGCAGGTTGTCACTTTTGATCAGCTGTGGGTGAGAAACAACATGTTATTTTATCTACTGATCTCAATTGCTCCGTGTAAGCATCTATGCAATAGCAACCGGGGCCTCCTAGATACTCTAACAATAGACATTCCACGGATCTAGATCCTTGGTATGTATATAAAAAGACAGGCAGGGTTGAGATAGTGATGCTGTCAACGGAACTTGCGGGGAGGCAAAGGCGACTCTTTGACTTTTGATGTGGGTTGCAGCCATCACTGGGTACCTTGCATGTATACGAGGTCTAAAAATCGACAGCCATGGATTCAAAGCTATAAAAAGGCAAAGTTTTATATACCATGTAACGAATCAATGGATTGGCGGCAGTTGAGCATTGCTACTAGTGCAGTCAGCTCACATGCAACCTTGGATTGTATTTTGTTGCCCTCTTACTGCATGTGGCCTGTCCCCATGTCCGCCAACTCTTTGTGGCATCTTTCCCCTACCTTGGTAGAGTTCACACAGTTCGTGTTGGAAATACTAATTCATGCAGCTTAAACATCATGGCCTACCCTGCAATAAAGCTTATTTTCAAAACAGCGCCAATAGCACCTACCTTCCTCTTATAATAACACATCTATATAACTGCTATTAGGCAGCCTGCGGATATTATACCTAAAACACTAATAAACGCTTAATTAAAAAAAACTCCTCTGCCTATAATAATATTACCTTATATTTAAGTAGTAAAAGACCTACCTTAAACCCCTTAAGGGCCTTAAGATCTAAGGACTCCTTATTATATTTATATTATTTTTTTCTAAGGGGTATTATTATTAATTAATATTTCTTTTCTATTATATAATACTCCCTTAATTAATTTTATATATAACTTTAATAAGCTTTTAGAAAATACTTAATAAATTAAAATAAATTATAATTTCTTTTATAAATTTTTTATAAGTATTTTTATTAATATTATTAAAAATATTTTATTTAACTTTTTTAGTTAATAATAAATAAAATTTTATATTTTTTAAACCCTTAGCTTTACCTTTAAAAAAGCTATTACTTAATTTAATAATTATATTAAAAAAAACTTTATTACTTAGCTTATTTAATATTTTTTTTTTTTTAAAAAACTATATTAAATAATAACTTAATCTTACTTTTATTAATATTTAATCCTACTTTACTTTAAATATATATCTTAAAGATTATTAATATAATTAATAAGACTTTTATAATTTATTTTAACTTAGTTAATAAAATTACTAAACTACCTTACTTAACTATTTTAATTAAATATAAAAATAATAACCTTAGGGTTTTTTTATATATTAATAAATAAGTTTTATTTTAAACTAAAACTAATTTTATAATTAAGTATATTATTACTAAACTTACTAATATTAATATTTTAAAATTACTTTTTACTTTTTAAATAAATATAAGTTAAGTTATTTAAATAGTAAATAATATTACTTAAAATAAAATTATTATTATAGTAAATACCTAAAGTAAAAATATTAAAATTATAAATATTAATTTTAAAAAAACTTAATATTTTTATATTCTTTAGAATATTTTAATTATTTTATAAGCTTATAATAAAAAGGTTTTTTTTAAGATTAAATATAATAAAATACTTTAAAAAAAATTACTTTTTAAATTAGCTAAGTATTTATAAAAATTATAAAAAATAAATATAATTTCTTTAGCTTTTATAATTATACTTTAATTATCTTTTTTAAAAACTTAATTATTTATTATTAAAGATTTTAAAAATCTAATACTATTACTTTTATTATAAAAACTTACTTTTTTTAATAATATAATAAATACTAAAACTTTTATTTTTAATATTATTACTTTTATAAGTAATATTATAAAAACTATAATAAGCTTAACTATTTAAAAAAAAAATACTTAAATAATACTTAATATATTAATTACCTTAGCTTTTACTTACTTAAGTACCCTTTTTATTTAATAAAACTAAAAAAAGTTAATAATATTATTTAAAAACTTATTATTATTAATTATAAAGTAATATAAAATATTAACCTTTATTTTTATAAGTAAAAAGCCTAAGAAAATATAATACTTACTTTTTAAAATTAAGCCCCCTAAAAAACCTTACTAAAATCTACTTTAATACTTTTCTTAACTACTATAATATTAATTAAAACTACTTTTTTTATTAAAAGTAAAAGCTTTTACTAATTTAAACTTTATAATAAAAAGTTTTAAAAATAAGCTTAAGCTTAAACTTAAGAATTTTTTTATAATTAATCCTTAATATAAATACTTATAAAAACTAAAAGTTTTTTAGATTTTTTAAGTTAATATAGGAAAATAAAAAATAATATACTTTCTTACTTTTTAACTTACTAAAATTAAAAAAGTAAATATTATTATTTTATAAAAATTATAAATATAATATAAAAGTAATTATTATATAATAAAGTTATATTTACTTTATTATATTTACTTTTTAGTTTTATATTAAATTTAAAAAACTAAGCCTAAGGCTATTATATATATTAAAAAATCCCTTAATTTACTTATAAATTAACTATAATAGGATTATAGTACTATACTTACCCCTATATATAACCCTAGACTTACTACCTTTTCCCTATATATTCCCTTATTAATCCTTTTTTTAAAAAGATTAAGTTTAAGTCTTCTTATATTAAAATACCTACTTTAATTACTATTTACTTAATTTACTTTATATTTTATAATAATTTTTAAACTTTTTAAAAAATTACCTAAATAATAATTATAATAACTTTTTACTTAGGTATTACTAAACTAATATTATAAAAAAAGTATATTACTATTAATCCTATTACTAAGGTTATACTTATATAAAACCCTTTTTTTATAAGGGAACTTAACCTTATATATTTTTAAAAAAATATTACTATAGTAAAAGTAATAATTATATAACTTAAAATATTATAGGATTTATAAAAATAGTAATAGTAGCTAATAATAGTAATTCTTAAGAATATAAGCTTACTTAATTTACTAAAGTAATATAAGTAATATAAAAGTAATTTTTCCTTTAGTAATTATAAGGAAGTTTATATTAAAAATATTTAATAAATAATTATTAACGCTAACCTATATACTTAAGATAAGTAACTTAGTAATTTATATTATACTTTTAATAATATACTAAGGAAATTTTAAAAAAATATAATTAAAATCTTATTAGGCCTAAATAATATAAATAGTAATACTTATATAATTTAGGAATAATACCTTAATAAATAAAATAAAAACTAGTAGTAATAATATAATAATAACTAAAAATACTTTAAGAAATAAAGTAACTCCTTTTTTAAAAAAGTTATTTACTAAAACCTAGTAGTTTTAAGTATATTTAAAGCTGCCTAATAGTAAAAATATTAATTTCCTTAGAAGTTTTATATTTACTTAGATTTATTAAAGAAGTATTTTTTTTATACTTTAGAAAAGTAAAAGGCTTTTTTTTACTATAAAAAACTTTTTCTTATACTTAAAAATAAAATTAAGTAATAAAGTAATAAAATTCTTAAGACTAAGGAAAAGATAATTACCCTTACTATTTATTATTAAAAGAACTTATAATATTAAGCTTTAAAAAAAAAGCTTAAAAAAAGTTATTTTTTTTAGCTAAAATTAATACCCTACTTATAAAAAAAAGGCTATTATCCCTAATATAAGTTTAAAAACTAGTTTTAGTACTAAAACCCCTTAAATAAGTAAGTAAATTTTAATAATATTTTTATTATATTTACCTCTTAAAGTAAAATTAACTTATAAAAGTTATAATACTTTATTTATTAAAGCACTAATTATTAAATTAATAAGTATTTAAACTAAGGCTTAGGAAAAAAACGCTAGTTAAAGTAAATACCCTTACTATAACTAAAGCTATACCCTTATTTTAGGTTATAGAGTAATTATAAATTACTATTATAATCTATAAGTAAAAACCCCTTAATACTAATATAAACTTTAATTTATATATAAAAATAAATATTATTAATAAAGTTTTTATATAATAATAAGACTTTTAAAAAATACTTTTTTTTCTCTTTTATTTTATTATTACTAATATTAATAATACTACCCTTCCTTATTATTATATATAAAAAGTTTTAATTATAGTAACTAACTCCTAAGGAATAATATATTAATTTACCTAGGTTTATTTAGGAATTAATTATAATCTCTATTTTTATAAAGCCTTAATCTTTTTAAAAATATTAGTAATTAAAAATATAAAAATATTTATTTACTTTATAAAAAAGTAATAGTTTTTTTACTTAGTAAGTATTATTAAGTTAATTAATACTTCTTAATTTTACTAAGTTTATAAATAAAAGGCGTAAATTTTTTTAATTATTATTTTACCTAATAGGCTACTACTACTTAATAAAAATAAAAAGTTACCCCTAAGAGAAGCTACTAAACTTTTACTAAAACTTTATAAATATATTAATATTTTTAATAATATTAATTCTAGTATTTTACTACCCTATTATAAGATTAACTACGCTATTAACCTATTACTTAGTATAAAGCCTTTTTATAAAATTATTTACCCTTTATCCCTAGGGAAGCTTAAGGAGCTATAAGAATATATTTAAAATAACCTTAATAATAATAAAATTTAATTATTAAAAAGTCTTATAAATACTTTAATTTTATTTATTTTAAAAAAAAATAAAAAGCTATATTTATATATTAATTATTAAGAACTTAATAAAGTAATAGAGAAGAATTACTACTTTTTTTTATTAATATTTAAAATTTTTAATTATATTAGTAAAGTAAAGTACTTTATAAAAATTAATATAAAAAATACTTATTATTATATTTATATTAAGAAAGAAAATAAATAAAAAACTATATTTTATATTTATTATAATTATTTTAAATTTTTAGTAATACTTATAAAGCTTATTAATACCTTTATTACTTTTTAATATTATATTTACTAAGTATTATATAAGCTATTTAATATTATTTATATAATATATTTTAATAATATTTTTATTTACTCTTATATAAAGGAGGATTATATAGCTTATATAAAATAAATCTTAGAATAATTATAAAAAGCTAAATTTTATATTAAACTCTTTAAGTATAATTTTTATATAAGTAAGGTTAAATTCCTTAGGTTTATTTTATTAATAGAAGGATTAGTAATAAACCTTAGCTAAATTAAGACTATTACTACCTAAGAGGCCTTAAAAACTTACTAAAAAGTCTAGGTTTTCCTAGAGTTTTATAACTTCTACTACTAATTTATTTAAAACTACTTTAGTATTATAGCTTTTTTTATTACCTTAATAAAAGGAATAAAAAATAAGAAAAAGCTAGGTAGTTTAAAGCTAAACTTTACTAAAACTTAAGTATTTTAATAGTTAAAAAATATTTTTTAAATTATACTACTACTATAGTATTTTAACTCTTTAGCGCTAGTATATATTAAAATTAATATTTTTAAATTTATAATAATAGGAATTTTATTTTAACTTAATATAAAAAAGTACTATTACTTTATAGTTTTTTAGTTTTAGAAGTTTACTAACCTTAAGTTAAATTATAAAACTTTAAATTAAAAAATATTTATAATTATAAAGTTATTTATATATTAGTAATATTATATTAAAGAGATATTAAATCCTATAAAGGTTTTATTAAATTATTATAATTTATAAATATTTATAAAATAACTAAAATTATTTAGGTAATAGGCTTAATAATATATATATTTTTTTTTTTTTAATTTTATTATTAAGTATAAGTTTAAGAAAAGTAATTTTATAAATATATCTTTAAGGCAGCCTAATTATAAAAGTAAATCCTTTATAAATATATACCTTTTTCCTAATTTATAAAAAAAAATAGTTTAAATTTAATTTATATATATAAAAATATATAATTTTTCCTAAGTAATATAAAGTACTTTTATTCTTTAGTTTAAGTATAATAAGGCTTTTTTATTAAAAAAGGAACCTAAAGTTTATAATTAACTAAAAAGTAAACCTAAAGAAGCTAATTAATCTTTAATTAAAAAAAATAAAAGTAAAATTATACTAATACTTAAAAAATTAGTAAACTAGGCTATAGGAATAATTAATTATAAGTAATTATTTACTTAACTATTTATAGCCTAAAATATTACTAAAGAAATAGTATATAAGAAATAAGCTATAAAATTAACCCTAACTTTAATTAAATTATTATAAAATAAAAACCTAAAGTTTTAAAAATAAAAAAACCTTAAGACTAAGGTAAAGTAAAAATAATTAATTAATATATAATTTATAAATATACTAGGTATATTATATTATTATAATTAAATTTTTATTTTTAATAAAAATAACTTTAAGAAGGAATTACTATATATTTATTATAATAATCCTTTTATAAAGTATTTTAGTATTAACTAAACACTAGACTTATTATAGTATAAATTTTATTAATATTATATAAACTAAAAAGTAAAAAATTATATTTATACTTATATAATTTACTAAGGGAATATATTTAAAAGATATAAGCTATATAGTAAGCTTAAATCCTTACTAATTCCCTAGGGATTTATATAAAAGCTTTTAATAGATTTTATTACTAAGTTATTATTAACTAAGTTTTAAGAAAAAAAAGTTAATATAATTTTAGTAATTATAAACTATTTTACTAAGTTTTTCTTATTTTATTTTATATATATTATTATTAACTTAATAAAACTTATTACTTTATTTTATAAAGAAGTAAAGTTAAGGTTTAGTATACTAAAGGGTATAGTAATAAACTAAGGATTAGTTTTTATAAATTAGTTTTAGTTAAACCTATATTTTATATTTAAAATTAAATAAAGGCTTTTAATAGTATTTTACTTATAAATTAATAAATAAATAAAATAAATAAATTAAATACTTAAATATTATTTATATTATTTTATAAATAAAAAATAAATAAATTAGCTATAGTTATTAATTATAATAGTTTATATATATAATAAAGCTATAAATAGTTTTATAAAAATATTTTTATTTTAAGTATTACTAGGCTTTAAGCTAGAATTTTAAAATAGTATTAAAAATAATACTTTAAAAAAGAAAATCCCAGGAGCTTAAGAAAAAATTAGTAAATTATAATAACTTTATAAAAAAATAAAGATTTAATAATAAATTATTATAAAATATTAAGTAATATATTATAATAACTATTATTAAGAACTTAAGCTATATAGTAGTAACTTAATAGAATTATTAATAAAAAATCTAAAAATTAAGGAAGGAAAAAGAAAACTAATACTTAAATTTATTAAGCTATTTTAAATTATTAAGAAAGTAGGAAAATAAGTATATTAACTTACTTTTTTTAAAAAATATTTTTAATTTTATAATATATTTAATATTAGTTTTCTAAAGCTATAGGTATAGTAAAAAGGAGATATAACTAAATTATTAATAATATTAAATCTAAAGAACCTCCTTAATAAATAGAAAGTAAAAGAAATAAAATTTTATTAAAAAAAAAAAAGTATTATTTACTTTTTAATTAAATAAAAAAAGTAGTTAATAAAGTATAATTAATAAATTTTTAAAAAAAATATAGAAAACTTTTAAAGCTTAATAAGCTAGTATTATATAATATAAGTAAAAAGGATTTAAAATATTAAAAAAGTAAACTTAAAAATAAGCTAATAAGGTTAACTTTAAAAAAATAAAGAAAAACTTAAATATTAATTTATAAAAAAAAGTAATTAAAAGGCTTTATAAAAATTACTAAAATTTTCTAGCTTATACTTAAGACTTTTTTAATAAGGCCTAAGGTTATTATAATATACTACTAAAACTAGTTTATATTTTTTTAAAATTAAAAAGAAAGCGCTTTTTATATTTCTCTTATATTTAGTTAAGAAAACTTATATTATTTACTAAAAGGTTTAAATAGGCCTTAGTAATTATAACTATAGTAATTTACTAAGAAGTATACCTTAAGTTATTAATATTTAAGTAAAGTATTTTATAATACTTTTATTACTTAATTATTTTTTTTTAATATTATATCTTTATATACTTCTTAATAATAGTAAAAAGCTAAGGTTAAGTAATATATTAGTAAAACTTTTATAAAGAATTAAAAATATTTAAGTATTTATAGCAGGGGGCGTATATTATATAAAGTAAGGAAATTTCTATAATAAAAGCTATTAGTGTTAGATTATTAACTAATTATAAGCCTTAAGGCCTTTAATAATAGTTTTTTTTAAGCCTAAAATTCTATAGGTAATATAGTAAGTTTAGTTAAAGTAATTAAATATTTTATATAAATTTACTAAAATTATTATAAATTCTATATATTATATATATAAAAACTTAAGGCTAATATTAGCCTTATTAAAGTTATTTAACCTAGTTGTATTTATATAGTTAATAAAAAAATTAAGAATATTTAGCTATTAGTATAATTAAAAGGCTATATACTTAAAAAAGGCTAGAGGATTAAACTAAAGTAAATTATTAATAAAAATATAATAATTTTATATTCTTAATTTTTACTTATAATATATAGTTATTTTTATTATAAATATATTAAAAATATTATATAGTACTAAGTTTAAATTAAATATAATTAATTAAGGTAAAGGTATTAGGGCACTTTTCTAAGGGTTTTTTTAGCTTATTAAAGTTAGCTTAAAGGCTAACCCTAAGATAATATATATATTATAATTTATATATAAAAAATTATATATAATATAATCCCTACTTAATAAAAGTATTTATCTATTACTTCTCTTTAGTAATATAAAATAAAGCTATAATAATAATAATTAAGGAATAAAATAAGGTTTTATTAATAAAATATTAATAATTTATTATTATAATAATAAATTCTATACTAACTAAATTAAGTTTAGTAATAAAGTTAAAGAGATATAAAAAGTAAGAGGGAGTAAAGAAAAAATCCTTAGAGTTTACTTAAGGAGAATAGGGTAAAGTATATACCCTAGTATACTATAAAAATAAAAGCTTAAAATTATAAAATAATATACCTTACTTAATAATTAATAAGGTATAGCCTTTTATATAAATAAATTACTAAGGCCTAGCTTTTTAAAGGGGGGGATAAATATAATAGAATTATAATATTATATTTACCCTTATATATAATTTTAAATTTATTACTTTTTCCCTATATATTCCCTTACTAATCCTTTTTTTAAAAAAATTAAGTTTAAGTTTTTTTATATTAAAATACCTACCTTAATTACTATTTACCTAATTTACCCTATATTTTATAATATTAACTTACTTTTATAATTTTAAGAAATATTATATAAGTAAAAGTTAATAATATTATAATTACTAATATTTATAAAAAATAAAACTTTATAAAAGCTTTTAATATTTTACTTTAATAATAACCTTTTACTAAAACTTTAGTAACTAAAGACTTTAATATTAAATACTATAATTAATAAACCTTATACTTAGAAATATTTAAGAAATACTACTTAGTTAAATAGGCCTAAGAATATAGCCTTATATTACTAAATAAAATAAATATCCTTACTTATAAACTAAGTAATATTATAAACTTAGTTTATAATAATATTCTTTATATTATTATATTAATTAAAAAATATTTAAAAATAAGCTTTAATTACTTTACCTTTATTATTATTATTTTTATAAAACTTTAACTATATAAAAAAAATAAGTAAAAAATAATTATAATAAAAAATAAGTTTAATTACTTTTTTTTTATATTATTTTTTAATACCTTATCTTTTTTAAAAAAGGCTAAAACCCTTTAAGAATTTAACTACTTAGCCTAAGAGTTTATTATACTTTTACACTAAGTAATTAAGGCTACTAGCTATTTATTTAAGGGTTTCTTTAGTAATAAAGTATAATAAACTAAGGAATACTTAAAGAAATACTTTTTCCTTTTTATTATATAAAAAGCCTTTTTAATAAACTACTTTAAATTAATATAATAAGCCTAGGTTAACTTCTAAAATATTATTAAAGTAGTTAAGAAAGCTAGCTTTAGGGTATATATAAATAATATTAAAGCCCCTAGGGATATTTTTAAATTTACTTAGTAATATATATTAAAATATTATTTTTAACCCCCCCCTTTAGAATTTAATAAAACTATAATAATAATAAAAAAAAAAAAAGCTACTTTACTCTAAAGCTTTATTTTAAAAAAAAAAATTAATTAAAAATAATATTTTAGATTTATAGTAAAAGCCTATAGTAGTAAAAACTATTTTACTAAAGCTAATTATTTTACTTAAGAAAACTAAAGATTATATTATTAAAATTAGTAATATTTTCCTAGGGATTAATAATATTATAATTTATATATTAAAAACTACTTAACTAGCTATAGGTTTTATTATTAAACTTTTATATAAGGGATACTTAATTATTAGTTACTACCTAAAGCTTTTTAAAAATACTTAAGTTATTATAATTCTAAAGCTTAAAAAGTATAACTTTTTTATACCTTATACTTAATACTTTATTTCCTTACTTAATTACTTAAGTAAAGGATTAGAAAAACTTATTACCTATAGGCTAGCTTATATTATTATATAATATTAAATTTTTTACCTTAATTAAGCAGAGGCTTTTTTTAAAAAATTAATTATTAATTTTATAATTATTTTTACTTATTATATTAAACTTACTTTATTATAGGGACTTTTTATAACTTTTATTACTATTAATATAATAAAGGCCTTTAATATAATACTATAAAATAAGTTTATTAAATAATTAAGAAAGTAAGGCTAATTAGTTTTACTTATTTACTAAGTAAAATCCTTTATAAGTAAAAGGTTTATTAATATTAAGCTATAGGATTTTTTTTTTTTATTAAAACTTTTAAAATATAGCTTTTTATAAAAATCCTTTATTTTCTTAATTTTTTTCCTTTTATATATATAACTATTATATAAGGTTATTATTAATATACTTTAGCTAGGGTATATAAATAATACTAGCCTTTTATTTATAAAAAAAAGCTTATAGAAAAATATTACTAAAACTATTATTACCCTTTAGTTTTTAAAAAAATAAGATAATAAAAATAAAATTAATTTTAACTTAATAAAAACTAAAGTTATATATTTCTTTTATAATTATAAAAGTAACTTATTAATAATATATTAAGCAGAATTAAAAATAATAATTAAGGTAATATATTAACTAAGGGTTTTCTTAAACTACTGCCTTATTTTTAAAATATATATAAAATTATAAATTAAAAAGACTTACTAACTTATAAAATATCTTTTTAGCTTAGTTAATACTAAAAGCAGTTTATTTTTTATTATAATATATTAAAATATAAAAGCCTATATAAAACCTATTTTTTATTATAAGTCTAAGGTATAGTTTAGTAGCTTAAATACTTCTTTTATATAGAATTCCTAGTATATAATATTAGCTAGGATAAAAATAAATATATAAGTTATAAATAAAACTATTTAATAAAGCCTAAGATTAATTCTCTTAGTTTAAAAAATAACTTTAAATAATATATATTATTATAAAAGTATTATATTATTAATTAAATAACTTTTATAAGCCTATAGGCTTTTTTTTATAATATATCTATAGTTATTAAACTAATTATACCTTTTAGTTAAGTATTTACTAAATATAGTAATTAATAAATACTTAAAGGAGTTAATTTATAAAAATATAATTAAAAAGTTTTTATTAAAAAATTTTAAAATATTCTTTTTTAAGCTTTAATAAACCTTTATACTTTTCTCTTATATTTTATACTTAAAGCTACTTAAACCCTCCCTTACTTTATTTTTTTTTAAAATAATAAAAGGATTTAATAAAAATTATATTATTAAATAATTTATAATATAATAATAAGCCCTCCCTTTTAATATTATTATAATTTTTTTTAATAACTTAATAAATAAAAATAATATATTTAATTATAAATATATTATAATATAAAGTACTAAAATATTTATAAAAGAATATAATTAACTTAATTAAGCAGAGGTTTTTAATATAAAGGTAGTTAAGGTTAATAAAAAACTTTAAGCTATTATAAAAAAAACCCTAGCTAATTTAATATTTTATTTTTATATTAATAATATATTAATAATTATAGGTTTTTAAAATACTCCCTTTAAATTTTTATAAGCTATTTTCTTTAGTTATTAATATAATATAGCTAAGGTTTTAATAACCTTAAAATAGGCCCTTAGCTATAGTAATATACTTAAAAATAAAAAGGCTAATAAGCTTATTAAAATAAATATTATATTACTTTAAGTAAGTCCTTCCTTAACCTTTTTTATTTTTATTAAATAATAAGCTTAATAAATACTTATAAATATATTATAAGTATAGTAAAAAACCTTAGCGCTTTTCTTATATAAAAACCTAAACTTATTTATTTTAATTAAACTACTTAATAAACTTACACTTCCTTAATCCTTACTTTATTAACTATTAGCTATAAGGTTAAGTTATAAAAACTTTGCCTTATATTATAAATAATTTAACTATATTAATATAAACTTAAATTACTTATATAAGTATTAGAAGACTTTTAATTACTTTTTTTATTATTATAAAGTTCTTAGCTATCTTAAGTATAATTAGTAATTATAAAATAAGTAGTTAGTTTTTATAGTAATTAAAAAAAAATTTAAAAAGTTTATTTAACTTTTATTTATATTAAGCTTTTTTTAAAAAATCTATTATAAATAGTTTTTATTTAAAAAAAAAAAATATAAAAAAACCTTAACTAAAGTATATAGCGCTATAAACTATTTATAAACTTTTTATATTTTCTTTTTTTTATTTTATAAATAAAGTAAAGTATAATAAAAAGCTAGTTATATATTAATATATTAAATAACTAAAATAAAAATAAAAGTAATTAGTAACTTAGATTTTTTTTTATACCCCTATAAGAGATATATATTTTTTTATATAATATATATTACCCTATAGACTTATAAAAATATAAGGAAATAGGGATATTAATTAACTAATTATTAATATAATCTAATAGCTATTAGGGAAATTCCTTATGTAATTATTATATTATAATTAGCTCTCCCTTTTACTAGTTAGCCTAGCACGCCCCCTGCTGCACCCAGCAGCCTGATTAATTAGTGGTTATAAGCGTAAAGTAATATAATAATAATAATAACAACAACAACGGCGCTAATGGAATTTGTTCCTATTTTTATGCTGGCGTGAATAACAAACGAGGTGGAACAACGTGTTGCTGGCGCGCTAGTGGCACTTAGTGGCCGGCGGGTCACAAAAGTCACGATCCATGTCGACGATCGGCCCCCAGCGACGAGATCAAAGTTGAGCCTTTGCAACCGCCACCGGGGGCTAGCAGGGATTGGCTGCTTTGGGGGCGTCTCTAGCGGTTCGTATTGAACAGAGAGTGCAGGTGGCTTTTGTGTTCGCTGTCCAGCTGAGGGTTGTGGTTCCATGGAGGCATCAATTGCATTCTCGGGTCAGGCACTGACTGCAGGTCGACATGGATGGGTCCAGCCGTTAGTGATTGATACTACTGCGCTTGCACTGGGCATCAGCGACAGGTGCGCTAAAAAGCTAGCGCCATCAGTGGGCATCTCCCACCGCACGTCCCCACGCAGCGGCCCCAGCCTGTACGAAGCGCTATTGCTGCTAAACTCGCACTTCAACCCAATGGCCTCACCTCACGTTCTCCGTAGGGGTCCCTCAGAACAATATCCATCGGCGAACCCCTGCAAAACCCGACAATCGTCTTCGCTTCGCTGCGTGCCCTCAAAATCCCACCTGCCCAAAAGCACCAGCGCCAGGCCCAGGAGCCGGAATCACACTCTCTGTGGGCTTCTGCTTACTCCCGACTCCGTTAGCACTGCCTGCAGGGTCGCACCGTCGACCGGTGAGCCAGGGACCGGAACTGGACTTGTCACTCTCGAATACGGATCCCAAGCGCGTCAATCAATCGTCCGACTGCTTTCAAGTTGCCGCCTGCTCAGCTGGCGTGGTTCGTCTGCTCGGCTTATTGGGCCACCTCATCGCCTGTGTCTCAGCTTTGCACACCACACTGCCCCAAACCTTGCTTCCCCAGCTCGTATTGCGGGCACCAAGGGCGCTGGCTTGGTTTTTGGCGCCTCCTTTATCCGCTCGCTCCCGGTCCTTAGTTTGCTAGAGCATGTTCAATTAGTCGGGCTTGATTTGCGTTGTGACCTGTACGAGACGAGTCGGCACAGTACTGACTGAGTCGAGTCCTGGGCCAGAAGCTCGGATTGCCAAACGTCGTCTTCGCTTCCACCAGCCCCCACGTGCATTTGTCGAATGCTTCCTCAAAGGGCCAACGCCCAACCGCTTTTCTACCGAGGGCAGCTCATGCATGTCTCCGTTGGATGATTTTTTCTCTCTCCTTCTTCTTCTCGCCTTCCATCGTCACTCGTTTCCACAGCGGATGAGCTCTGTGCTCGAATCGAATCGCCCAACATTCGTCTTGATACGGTGCTCGTGAGAGTTGGTCACCCTGGGACCTCAGCAGAGGCGCATGCTCGCGGTCGTGCGCCAGCTTATAGTCTTACCAGCCACATCGTAGCCACTGACGGAGTCTCTCCCTTGTGCTGCCTTGCCAGCTCTCGTCCTCGGCCCTCTATTTTTACACACATTCCGTCCATTTCGTCGGGCAGGATTTGCCAAAGCGCCCAACTCGCAGCTTGGCCATCATGTCCAACCACAAGACTCGACCCGCTCGCTCAAACAGCTTGCAGCGCATGCTCGAGCTCGAGCGACGCTACATGGTAAGAGCGGTCTCCTGTCGCGTTGCACTTCTCAGCCAGATGTCTCCAAGAAGCCCCATGGAAGCTAATGCTCTCTCTTGTTCGTCCAAATGTAGCTTGAGCGTCTTCAGACCTCGCAACCAAATGCGCTGTCCATCAATTCAGCTTCCATAGCTGCCGTTGTCTCCAGACCACCACCTTCGGCATCGAATCGCCCTGCAGTTCAGGTTCACCGTATTGAGGCGGCTCCTCAAAAAGATGCTCCAATGGGCGCCAACATCGCCAAAGAGAGATCGCCGGTTGCTCAAATAGTTCCACTGACCATCAACGTCAGTTCTCCCAAACTCAAATTGGATTTTGCGCCCGAGATAGACAACAACGCGCAAAGAGCCGCTGTGGTAGTGCATAACCACTCTCCACCTGTGGACAAGCCCGCCCTCAAAGCTGTTTCTTTCGATGTTCCGTTAAGCGATGAAGATGAACGGAGGTCCATTTGCCAGTCACCAAGCTGGGAAGCATATGGTCGTCGCAAGAAGAGTGATAAAAAGGATAACAAGAAAGAGCTGAAGAAGGAACAACTGAAGAAGGAAGAGGAGAGAAAGGAGCAAGAGCGCAAAGAACAGCTGAAAAAGGAGCAGCTGAAAAAAGAGCAGCTCAAGAAAGAGCAGCTTAAAAAGGAACAGGCGGAGAAAGAACAGCGAAAAAAAGAGCAGCAGAAAAAGGAGCAGGAGAAGGCATCGAAGCGGGAAAAGGAGGAATCCGCGCTCAGGAATGCTTTAATTAAGAAGAAGCGCTTGAGCAAGCAACCTCCCCCTTCTTCGTCGTATGCCTTGGAGCAGGCGAATCGCTCATCAGCGGCACAGGCAGCTGCCAGAGATAAGCAGAGACCTTCGAGTGCGCTAGAGTTTACCAAAGATGACGCGCCAGTCCGCCCTCATCACAGGCGATCCGGCTCTTTCACCTCGTATATCATGTCGCCGTTCGAGTCTCGCCGGGCTTCCGCTGACACTGCTCGCGCTGACACTGCTCGCCCCAACGAGACGGGCTTCATCGGTGGCATCAAGTTGGAGATTCAACGACATGCGGCCAGCCAAAAGACCGCTGAGCCACCTGAGAACATGGACGAGTCTCAAATCCATCCGGCACTGCGAACCAATAACGCTCACAATCAGAAGTGGTCTGCACCTCCAGCGCGGCCAGTCCCCGAGTCCCAGCGCCGAGTTTATCCTCCCATCACTCGACACCCGGCTGCAGCGGCCAAGACAAGATCTCTTATTTCGTCTGCAGAGATGGAGGCTCAGGAGACCGGGACAATGGAGAGCAAATGGAGAGCCTTTGTGGGTCTGAAATCAAAGGACTCGGCTGAACCATCAAAGACGACTGCCCAGCAAGACAAGTCAAAGAAGCCTGTAATAACTAACGAGGCAACCAAATCCGCATCCGCATTGCCACCACCCCAAACCAGTGCAAACGCAGGATTAAATGCCGATACACGTCCTCAAACGGCCGGTCAAAACGCCCTTCAACCAGCCTCACCTACCGGCAACGAGAACCAAAATACAAAGCCCAAACTCAGCGTATCTACAAGCGATCTCCTTCCAAGCGGCGCTGTTACTGTGCAGCAGCCAGCGAAAGAGAAGCTAAGCCAAACCAATCTTGCTCGGATTTCACGCGAAGGCAACGGGGCTGTCAAGAGTGGCAATGCTCAAGATGCAACCCTCGCGACGACATCTTTGCCTCCTGCACCGCCCCGTCGAAGCTCAAAGCGGAACTCCATGGTGAGTTTAGATGGCTCAGTGTCATCCGTGTCATCTCCACGCACGCCAAGACCTGGTAGCTCTGAGTCTGCCAACAGCAATCATGGTCTGCCTGGCAGGCCCAAGCAGGTCGCAAACAATGCGTCTGGAAACACTGAGCTGAAGAGCGGCGGGGCATCTCTCCAAACTACTCCACGAGAGGCTGGTCGCATCGCCAAGGGTCAAAAGCCAGACCCGATAGAGATTCCGACGTGGGAGGATATTCAATCCTCCGTCATGAAGGTCATCGACACCAAGGTATCGCTATCTCCAATCCGTAAATCTCACGGATCCCTTCGGGATGATAGTGATTTTACTGTTCGCCGTCTTACGGACGACTCAGTTCCAACGACATCGACTGATGATGATTCGTCTGACGATTTCCATTCGCCATCAATGCCTGGTACGCCTGACACCTCCCGACCTCAATCTGAAAAGGGTCTCCCCCCCATGACGCAAGATGTTGAGAGTAAACGAGTAGCGACACCTCGCGCCAGGAACGGTTCCACGAGTCCGGTCAGACAGCCGCTTCTCCTCCAGATTGGGGGTGGTGGCTTCTCAAGCCCACCCAAGAACACACGGCCCGTGGGAAATACCAGCACATCGAGTGTCGTCATTTCCACCAAAACCATTGCCGCGGCTACAGGACAGACTGCTCACCGCCGGTCTCAGTCGGACGTGGATGCGATAACTGGAACTGATTTTCTGCCGAAATTGAAGCACCAGCCCCTGAAGGCCGTGGAACATGTGTCAGTGCCAAGGCAACACTTCCCTTCGACTGCGCTGCTCTCTGGAGAGGAAAAGGTAAATGGCAAACTTCAACTAGTTGCTTCCCCGTGGCCTGCTTCCTATCTGGAGGAAGCTCGCAAAGCTGCTCCCCTCGCTCCGCCTCCTCAGGTGCTAGGATCGCCACGTCTTGGTCCCAAGGTCACGCCGCCATCTTCGATCCGGAGCCAGCCATCCCCCACTACTGACCTTGCGCCGACCAAGGCGCCGCGACACACAACTGGCTCACCCGTCGGCGGCGAGCCGATTGCCAAAATGTTTGTGGAGTGTTGTGGATGCAAATATTACCACGACATGCCCAGCAACATCTATGAAGCCATGGCCAACCCAGAGGCTGTTATTCGACCAAGGGGAAACGTCGGATTCACTGGCGCATTATCCATGACGGTGAAGTGCCCGTGGTGCTTCCACGAGATGAGCACCAAGTGCTGCGCTGGCTATGCCGCCATGGTATATGTGAAGGAGAGGCTGCATTAGTGACGATACTGCCGCCTATCCCATTCTTTCCCATTCTTTTTCTTCTTCTGTTCATAACAACCCATTTACGATGTTACGATTTGTTTCCCACTAAGATTGAGCTCCTGCAGCAAATGTCTCTTTCAAAATAATGAACCAGGGTTGGAGGCAGCTATCAGCTGATGTTCCATCCCAGCTCGTTTTTCTTCTCTGATTCCCTTCTCGTTTCCTGCTTATAATGATTATGATTATGACGATGTACAAAAGTCAAAAAGATGATTGTGGACTTATTCTAATTGTGAAGCTTGTTTGGATTTTGGTTGCTGATTGTTGACTATCATTCAACTATTTACGACCTCTTTCATATATGCACGGGGGAGTTTTCTTGTTCTTGTACCTGATGATTTAGAGGGGGGCGCTATTTATGTTGCAAGATGCGGGCGAGCTTTGGCCCAGAGTTAGCAAGAATGAGATGACAAATATATCAAATGATACCTCGCAGCCATAGTGCCCTCCATCTACGTGTGTACCAACCAATCATAGATACTCCCTTGATGAAGACGTTACACAGCGTACGTCCTGCGTAGGTCGTGGTTTCGCTGCTGCACTTCCGACACCTTTCTGGCCAAATCCAAGTTTGTCGAGCGCAGGGCTCCCATTGCTTGAGTAGCTCGATCGAGCTGACCGTCTAATAGTTCCTCCCTCTTCTCGAGGATCATGACCCGGTCTTCTAGAAACATCAGTCTCGAGTGGAGGCTTACGTCGTATTCCTGGAGGTCCAGGATGTGGTCGCTGCTCTCAGCTGCATTCTCTTGCGTCATGGTGCCACCGGTGTCGGCTAGGCCCTTGATGAAGCTGTTTTCGGTGAGCACTTCGATGAAGGGCTTATACGGCATCTTGGCCTGGAGACGGAGAACGTTGTAGACCTGGTCGGCGTAGCGCACGGCAAAGGCCCAGAGATCGGGGCCGATGTCGTGGGTCATGGGCATGTTGCTTAGGGGCTCGACGGCGGAACGGTTGAGGCGAGGCCAGATGTCGTTGTGGGGGCGGACAGGGCCTGGTTGTTCGTTTGTGAGCTCTGTTGATGGAGGGGGAAAATCAATTGCCCTTTGGTTAGAGGTTTTTTGTTCTTTTCTTTTCTGGGTGGGTTTAGGTAGATATGGAGAGGAAGGGGGAGGACGTTACTCTGACGAAAGTATTCTTCGCGGAAGTCGAAGAGGAATGATTGGATGCTCCAGTGGGTGTTGCGATCCATGCTGAGCACGGTCTTGAGGACGTCGGCGAGCTCCTCTGTGAAATCTGCTGGAGGTGAGGTGGTGATGTGGTGGCACAGGAGGTCCTCGAGGTCCTGTACCACGCTGATGAAGTCCTTTGGCATGGTGATGGAAGGATGCGGATATGCTAAGAGATGAACCAACCGAATGCCGGGCGAGGTAGGAAGAAGGGTTGCCTATATAGTAGTGTGTATGTTTGGTGGTGAAGGAGAAGAGTCGAAGAGGGTGATTTGAGGCATGGAGTTTTTTTTTTTGTTTGGGAAGAAATAGGAGGGAGAAGTGCTGCTGTAACTGATGCACTGCAGGTGCTTTGAGAGTGCCCCTGGGCAAATATGGACAGTGCTTTTAGCTCCTGTGAATGGAGTGCTTCTGACGGGATAAAAAACGAATGAAAATAAAGCTAATGTATTCTTTTTCATCCTGTCTAAATACTCTGTTGTTAAATTTGAAGTGATCCTTGGGCTGTGTCACCCGCGTGTGACTTGTAAGGTCTGGTGGCTTCAACGGTTCGCTTAGGGAACGTTTAATTGATGTAGATAGAGGGTCACTGCTGGGCTGGGAGCGAGCATTGTGTGATAAGGCGGGACAATGGGATGACGCTTTTCTTGATAACACTTGCATGGTTTCTGTTCTTATTGGGGCGGAGAAGAGAGGTATCTTGGTTCCATCTTTGGTGAAAATGTATTAATGTGAACTGACTGCCCAATAGCTAAGTGGATGCGGAGTATCGGGTAACGACGTGATGAAATACGTAATATGTTTCACCGGGCATCTGTCGCTGCTGTTTCTGTCACCCTCACAAAATTGAAGCTATTTACATGCGCCTAAACTGACGGAACTCTCCGACGAGTGGATGGTCAACGGCGCCGCGGCTAAAGCTCGTATGTGTGCTAACGAAACGATAAGGCGAGACGATGCATTCTTTGTACGTAAACTGACATAACTAATCTGGTAGAATTTATTTCTCCGATGCCGTCCACTTTTTTTTTTGTCTTCTACGAGTTATAACTTCTACCGCAATCCCATGTCCCACGCCCACTTTATACTGTTCCAACGCTATTCTGCTTTTTGAGCCTCGGGATTGATGAATGCGTCTATCATCATAAGCACAGACTGCAATGAGCTCAAAGGGCTCGGCTGACGCATCAAAAGGTGAGAGAGGCATTCTCGCCCCAGGTTTGGTCTTGATGCAGCGCTGATTTGCTTTCCCCCCCAAAGGCTGCCGCACTTGCATGCGGCGACGCATTCGATGTGACCTCGGTCGTCCGGCTTGTTCGAAATGCATCAAGAAGGGCCTGAGCTGCCCCGGATACGGGCGGCATCTTCGCTGGGCTGATGGAGTGGCGGTGCGAGGGAAACTCAAGGGTCGGAGACTGCCTGTGGCGGGCTCGATGGCCATGGAACTGGCGTTACCGACAATCGAAGAGCCCGTTCCTCTTCCTCTTCCTCTCGCTGCTCCGGCGCTCGCTCCGGCACCCTCTCCTATTTCTGGAGCCCTCCAGGTTATGGGACAGACGGCTGTCAGCATTAACAGGGCCATTGAAAGCACCTCTGCAGGCACGGACTTGTTGAACTTTACGCAGTGGGCGTCTTCGCCGGAGATCATCGAATACTACGACAAGTATCTGGCGGGCCGGATGGTATGGATCGACTCGGATGAAAACGACTATCGGCGGCGCATGTTGCCCATGGCTGCCAATGCCCCAGGCCTTCGTTTTGCCATTGCCGCCTTCTCTCTCTACCATGGGCCCATGAAGTTTCCGAGCCAGCTAGCCCGGTACCATGAGGAGGCGAGAGACGCATGTTTGGAAGTCCTCCAAAGGCAGCTTAGTGAAATGAACTCCCGGGTTATCGGCGGAGCGGAGCTTAATACGCGAGCCGATGTTGCCAACGCAGAATGGATGCTGGCCTGTATCCTTGTGATTGCGAATTACGAAATGGCAAAGAATCACTCCGAGGCTGCTGAAGGCCATCGACTTGCGGCAAGGAGAATCGTCAACGTATTTGGGCAGCACGAGGCGTGTACCAAGGGCCTGTTTGCGTTCTTGAGGAACCAGCTCGCAATCCATGAAGTGCTCGGCTCTTGCACGTCCTTCGACTTGGCCGATGTCGCAGAAACCATTCTTCCCACGCCAGGCTCCGGTAGCCATGTGCTGTTCTCCGAGTACCTTTCTTTTCTGCATCAAATCACGCTGGCTTCGCGACGGTCCATGGCCGTGAACGAGGCCATTGACGTATCGCTCTGGCCCGAGAGTTTTACCATCATCGAAGTACAATCACGCTTCGAGCAGGCAAGAGGCCAGACACTGATGATTGCGGGGAAGCTGCAAATAAACCCCCCGGTTGTGCGCCGTGACTTTATAAGGCTGGTGGACATATACCACCACGCTGCCGTCGTTTATGCGTACAGATGCCTGGGCTACGCGATTCCCAGTAATTTCGATTGGCTGGCTTCCGTTACCAAGCTGTTTGACCAGCTAGATCAGATTGAGAATATCTCTCTCTGCATTCAAAACCTCCCGTGGCCGATATTCATCGCGGGCACGGAGTGTCATGGCGACACGGAAAGGCAGCACAAGGTCGCCACAATTCTCGACAAGACCATCAGAACGACGGGCTTTAATCAATACGAAACCATCCGGAGCTTTTTAACCGCCTTTTGGAGTGGTACAGAGCCAAACTGGCTGCCGGTTGCACAACAGCTGCAAGCGAATGGACTTAGAATCCTTGTTGTGTAAAGCATTAAGAGAATTGTTCATCAACGCTGTATACTACTCCTATCTGCGGATTGTTTCTTCGTCCAAGACGTTGAATATCTCCTCCATTGGGTCCTTATACTTGTATAAGCCCAGCGCTGGTGGGCAGAGTCCATACCCGAGAAGACGCAACAATTGCGGTGAGAAACCTCGATCCTTTGCTACCTCTGGCGGCAATTCCAAATACTGATTCTCTTCTTGCCTTAGGGTTCCTTTACACATGAACACGCCGATTGTCTCACGTGCGTCGTCCCTAATACGGTTGAACATAGGTCAGCATCATGATTCCCATTGATGGGAGTTGCCCAGGAAGGTTTCAAGGGGGATCGTACTTGGTGACG
The DNA here is from genome assembly GCF_033847375.1 of Trichoderma aggressivum f. europaeum. Taxonomy (NCBI): domain Eukaryota; kingdom Fungi; phylum Ascomycota; class Sordariomycetes; order Hypocreales; family Hypocreaceae; genus Trichoderma; species Trichoderma aggressivum. The sequence continues at coordinate 1,224,395 of NW_026946368.1, forward strand.
TTTGCGCCTCCTGCGTGATATACGTTGCCAACGAAGATGGCTGCGTCTCCGACTTCGAGTTCTGCCGAAATGGTCTCCTCGTCGAGCGGGCACCTCTCCGGTCCCCATAGGTGGCTTTTTGGGATAATGACCGTCGCGCCATTCTCCTTTGTCGTCTTGGACAATGCCTGCAAATGACCACGATTGTCAGCTCGGGATTCATGCTGTCATTTAAAGGACTCAAGGGCCAGGCAAATACCGTGACGCAGCCCAGCATGACAGGCATATCGCAGTTTCGAGTATGATAGTCGGAGTCGTCCCTGTGGAGAGGCTGTTGCTTGCCGCCGGGCTCGACGCGGAAACCTACGATACTCGCAATCTGTGGCTTTGCTGCCACGCTCTTTTGCTCTTGGCCCTCCCAATAGGTGTATCTGCTGGTCAACATGGCCTCTGCGACGGACTGAAAGAGCGGGTTCACTACCAGCTTGGCGCTGGAAGGTGACTGAGCAAGGATGCCATGAGCACGCTTTGTTGTGCTGGGGAAGAAACCAGCGGGATCCGGCTTGTCTGCGTCGAATATGGGCTTGAGATCTTGCTTGATCTGGGCACAGAGGGACTTGGGGAAAAGATTCTTGACGATTACGGCGCCATCCCTCTCCAGGAGGGAATGGAGCAGGGTGGTATTTGTGGCCGGGTCGTCAGCATGGAGGGTGGTGATTTCCTTGCCGGCTTCGGAGGGAAATGTGTCTGTAGTGTAATGCTGAGTGCAGGTCATTTTTCTCTTCTTCAAAGATGGATGCATGGCTTACTAGCACAGCAGGCGATGGGTTTGAGAATAGTTCAGATCGATAGAGGGACAGAGATCTACTTGTTTGAAATCAAGGCATGCGGTTCCCTTTTTTATCCTCGTCCAGCAGCCCACCATGTCCATCAAAACGAGGCATCTCGGGCTTGGGCATCTCGTCTGCCCGCTCTAAGCTTCCATCGGAAGCCTTCTTGGGGAAATATCCAGAGAAAAAAGACGCTGCCGCCTTGCCAATCCAAGCAATTAGATCGAGAATGACAAGCCAGAGCCTGGCGAGAGGACGGGGGTGTATATCCGAAAACCCAAAGAATAAAGACGACGACATCGGACCCCCAGACGAGAAACTACCACCATGGCTTCCCCGAGAACTATCTTTGGCTAAAATTATAAGGTATATGTAGTAGTTGTAGTTTGGTTCCCCAAGAGGGGAAGATTCGATGGCCCGGAGGGCGTTCTTGTTCCCCGGCGATTTGCTTCTCCGGATAGTAACCTGATGTGGTTAGAGAGGATAGAAGAAAGTGCTCCGCTACATGGGGGGATTATTGGAGAAAACAAACCCGGGCGGAGAACATACGATGATGATGGGGGTAAAACTGTTGATGAGTGAATGTGTTTTTTTTTTGTTATGTGATGTGATGTGTGCTGTTTCACTGGTATGCCCGATCCACACGCAGCCCGTATTTTCCCATCCGGTGTACCGGAACATACAACTATGATAACGAATATGCTCGAGATGTTTCGGGACGCAGATACAGTAACTCGACTTGTTCCGTTTATTAGGGACCGGAATGTTACAGAATCTCCTCAAAATCTAATCTCAATGAACGGTCAGCTTCATACCTGGTTCAATGACTGTAAATGGCTCTCAAGCCAATAGAAGAGACAGGAAAGGGCGTTGTAGTCCAGTTGCATTGGCGAACTCAGGCCAGATTCAGATGTTACCAGAGATGATTTCGATATCTTGAGGAGGCCAACGAAGATCGAAAACGGTCAGTTTTGGGGCCATGTGCTTGCTTGAGGCTTGTTACAGGCCAGACTTTTGAATTGCAGTCAGAAACCCCAGATCATGTGCCTAGTTTTGAGCTTCTCAAGTTGTCATGGGATCTCCCTCGTTGTAGCCGCAATATGTGGCGCCGGTAGAGAACCTTGGGACCCGTCGGACGATGATACGGAGAAATACATGGATTGCTATAGCGAAGACGAGGCTTGTTTCTCAGTTTCGGGAGAGAACAACTGTCCCGCCGTGTTGCGATGGGGAGAAGAGGTTGAGAGTGGCATTGAGATTGAAAGTGATATCGAGATGGAGACCGAAGAAGAAGGACAGCCTGGTGAAGATTCTGAGGGACCCTCTTAGAAACAGGGGGCTATTCTACATCATCAGGTCAGTACTAGAGAAAGTATCGTATCTTTAGTAGCAGATATTAGAGAAACTACTGATAGTAGCGGATACCGAAAGCATCGCAGCAAGAGTCGAAGATAGTGTAGATGGTAATAACAACAGCAAATACCACTTGGGTAATAAGAAGGTATGATCTAGCCAGAGTAGCCAAAGTAAGAGACACATGAACAGGTTCTTCCTTACAGAGTCGTATTGAATTTTAAAAAAGAATCTCTCTTTTCTCTCCATCGGCACTGACCATGCGTCTTGTCTTCCTCCATCTTTGATATAATGTATATGCCGTCACATCCCTGTCCATTTATTTCAGAAGGGTGCTTGCAATGACTCACCTATACCTTACCTCGCGCTGTGTTCCAAAGGAGCGTTAAAATTGCTGTGAAATGCAAGCGCTAGATCCCGTCTACGCATATGCATTTGCAAGGATTCTGCATGTAAGGAGGTCACACAGCAGAACAAGTCGGATTCATGGGAACCGGCTACAGACAAGGCCACAGCGAAGTGAAAGGATGATGCATTTTGCCCATTGCGACGGCTATTCAAGATGGCCGCGAAACGCTCTCAAGAAGACGTCATGGAAACAGGAAATTGAATCGTAGCCTCTTGCTCAACTCCCAAATACCAATGCATTATTTTAGACGCTTCTCCCCCAACCGGTTATTATTTCTGTACTTTTGTAGTATCTCTGTTCCATCCACCAACGACCCCGGGGGGGCTTAAAAATGCTGTGAAGGGGGCCATAACATCACCAAAATCTTACTGGTCTTATCCCACACCAAGCAACAGCCTCCACAAAGCTATAAATAGGCTGAAAACAGTCTCGGGGAGACTTAAAAATGCTGTGAAAGACCCACACGTTTTCTGGCTGGTGAGGCTGCTTCTTCACATGATAGGCTGGTTAGGTTATGTCGATTTTTTTCAGTCTGGAACCGAGAATGGCTAGCGAGAAGCCTACATAGTCTCCGGATGGATGAAAGTTGCAGTGAAAACTCATACCACGAGGCTAAGTAGCTTCCCTCATATCTTGTGTGTCTAGAATACCAGCCTCGTAGGTAGATGCTTCGTATTTACCATGATGAAAATACAAACAAGCATCTTCAACTTAGACAAGCTAAGTAAGCATACACAAGGCTCTCTAGAGAGCGTAAAATGCTATGAAAGAGGACACCCTCAGCCACGTCCGCCTCATCTACACATATACACATCGACACGAACTACCAAGTACAACCAGGGGCGGAACCTCATATGAATGACCTCGAGAGAGGTTAGAAATGCCGTGAAGATACAACATTGCTTTCCTATTGGCCTGTTCCATGAATGCTGGCAAGAAGCCACATAGAGGCTAGAGATCTACAATGTCTCGAGGGAGGTAAAAAAATGCTGTGAAGCTTTGCTTCATAGGACAAACCGGGAATTTCCTCCCATCTCGTCTCCCAAGATATCAACTGACAAGGATCTACAAAACTACATCCGAGTACGTCATTACAACAACGTCGCTCTATTTAAACACGATATCCAAACTACATGTAACTATCACAATCACAATTCCAAGAACTGGAAGTAGCATCTTTTGCCATGGCATCTGAGTGTTGAATTGCCGTCTAACAAAAAAAAGAGATATGCAGCATTTCAGCCGCCCCTTCTAAATATACACGTTCTAGTCTCTATAAAAAAAAGACGAAAACAAAAACAAAAATCTATCATCGCCCGCACGCTGATTTCATGAGCGTAAAAACAGTTTATGCTGCGCGGACATTCCTCCATGTCTTTTTGTCTTCTGCTCCCAGAAAACAAATGTAGTTGTGTCGTTCCCCCCATTTTTGTCTAAAGCAGAAAAGAAAAAATCTTGGTATCTCCTCCACTCCAAAAAGCAAGGATAGTGTAGAGGATATATGAAAAGACAAAACACAAAATAAAAGCCGAATTAACCCTGGCCATCCGTTTCTTCCTCGTCTTCTTATTTTGTCTCGCTATGATGGCCCTCCCTCTCTTCTCGTTTCTTTGTTCGTGCCTCTACCCAAATTTTGTGTAACCGTGACGCCGCGCCAGAAAAAAAAAAACAAAGCGAAAAAGAGAAATATATGCCGCCGCCGTATCTTTCCCAAACAAAGGAGAGAGGATGATAAAAACACAAGTTTGGTCGGTATAGTGGAGATGGGTGTGTTGTCTGTTGTTTGTTTGGGTTTGTGATTTGGACATTGAGGGCGTAGTTTTGGAGGCGTTTCAGAGCCAAAAGGAGCTCATGCAATTTACATGAGCAGCATCTTCTGCTGCTGCAGCCTCTCCTTCTCTTCAGCAAACACGATGCGGCTCATCTCGAGAACCCGCTCAAAGCCCTCGCGGCCCTTGACGGCGTTCTCCTTGAAGCGCGTGCACAGCGTGTCCTCGATGCTGTTCTTGATGCGCTGCCAGCCGCCGCACAGGGCGGTGATGCGGGCGCTCTGGATGAACTGCGTCTGGTGGTCGCTCAGGGGCTTGTAGACGACCTCCTCCTGCACGCGGACCAGGTTGCTCCACGTCAGGTTCTGGCTGACCATTGTGACCGTCTTGCTCTGCGGGTCGACGTAGCTGGCCTCGTAGACGAAGCTCTCCTCCATGTTGCCGCCCAGCATCTTCTTGATCCAGTCGGGCGCGGCCTGCTTGCATGTGATGAGGCGCTCGGTGCGCAGGATGCCGGTCTCGGGGTCGACTCGTCGCGAGAGCGTGTCGACGGCGATGACGTGCTCAGACTTGTTGTTCCATGGCCCGTACTTGCGCCAGTTGGCCGTTGATACTTCGTCCCACGAGTAGTCGTAGGTGACTTGGTTTGAAAAGACCTTCATTGCTTCGTTCGTGTGTCGGTGTATATGGAGAAGCGAATGACCAAAGGGGGGAAGGGGGGAGAAAAGGAGGAAGAAAAAAAGGGTGTTTGTTGCTTTATATCGAGAAAAAGCTCCGATGCAGGTGGCGGGTCGCGGATGGCAAAGATAAAACCAATCAATGTCGTCAATGTTATCTAGGCTAGGGCAGTGATCAACCGCGTGCGTGCCTGACGCTGTGACTCGTCTCAGCGATGTCCGATCGAGTGGTCCAGTGGAGTAAATGAAAGAACGCTGCCGTCTATTAAAAGAAGAGAAAAAGGGATCTTCGTCGTATGTATACAGTATGACTCTTGTAAATGATCAAGAAACGAAACGATCCGGGGGCGGGAATTCGCAATTATATGGAGGCCGGGGGTAAGAAAAAAAAATCTAGTCAGCCGTGAGGGTTCGTGCGGGTTTTTTCCTCAGGAGCAGCTTCGCATGTGAACGGGCTTGGAAGAGGAGCTTCGGCATCGGAGCAAGCGACCTCGCCGGAAAAAGTCTTTTTTTTCTTCGCTGTGAGACTCCCTTCCACTGTCCACGGACTTAGTCATCTTGGCTATCGAAGAGACTATTCCGCAAGAGGGAACATGTAGCACGGATCAGGTTAGAGCCGCTGCAGCCGAGCGAGAAATCCTCGGGACGGTGGGAGACGGAAGTGGATCTGATTGGACTTCGGCGGTGCGGGAATCGGCAAGAAAAGGGCAAGAACAAAGTAAAAATACGGTATGCATGGGAGGGGCAACAAAGAAGGGCAGCTACGGTCCGGTGATGGCGGTCGGTCCTACACAAGTTGTGTTTCTCGGCTCGATAAGGCAGAGGATTTCTTGTGGCGAGCAACCGGCAGTACCGCAACAAGGCGGTGGCGACGCCGGGCGACGATCGTCATCGAGGGCCGCTTATTGGATTAGAATTATGGAACAATGCCAACTTTTTGGGATTCTTGGTGTTCGATTATTACGATTATCCATGGATTTTGCCTTGTTTAAGCCTTATGGGCATTTTCCCACGATCCCGGGGAAGGCCGCTTCGATCGATGCGGAGAAGCATGGCCTTGCCCTACTCAGCCGCATCCTCGGGTTCTTCGATTGCACCCCGCAGACATCAACCGCGATTGAGGACCTATCTACAGTATTGAAACTGGATAATCATGGCACCAAGTAATGTCGCAATCTCTTTGACTTAATCTTTGTTTCTTTTTTCTTTACATCTCAACTGTACCATCTCAACTGTACTATATCTGTAAGTAGGTAGGCAACTTAGTACCAGATAGGGACCTTATCCAAGGTCCTTCAACACGTAGCAGCAGCGACAATAGCAGCAACAGTGATCCCGCTGCTACTACTACGACCACTTCTACCGTGACTTATCTCTTGTCCCCCCTGGGCAGACTATCAAGAATGTCGTATTCCAGAATCCATCTTGACTCTAGTAGTCTTCTCCGCGGCTGATGACCTCCTTCACGGTGGGTCGGATAAGTATAGTCTGCAGACAGCGTGTTAGTCTCCTGCATGTCCAAACGCAAGAAAGGGGACAACTTACGTGCTCATACTGAGCGGTGTACGAGCCCTTCTTATCACACAAGGGCGGGTACGCCTCGACAATGTCGTTTTGCACCAGGCTATTGAGCTATAATCGAGCAGACAAACGTCAGCATCAAGGATTCAACGAGGGATAGGAGAATACCCCCCAGTAAGGGGCATCGCCACTTACACCCAATAGGTACTTCTCCTGGCCGAGGCGGTCGAGGTATCGTCGGCAGAAGGGCAGCGTTCCAAAGTTCTTGTTAATCACATTGAGGAGCGCCTTGGCCGAACTAAGGCGGAGGTCGACGTGCTGCACATCGCCAACCTTTGCATAGTGCGACACCTCGCCGTCATCACGCACGTGTCCGTTGCCCGTGCTGCCAAATGTCTCAATGGCAAACACGTCGCCCTCCTCCATCTTGGTCTGGTCGTTGCTCTTCACAATGGGCACGGCCTTTGTGCCGTGAATGCTGTACGGCAGGATGGTGTGTCCCGTCAGGTTGCGGATACTCTTGACGGGGTACGTCGTGCCGTCGATCTCGACCTCGTAGCTCTCCATGACCTCCTGGATGACACCACCAATCTCGCCGACGCGAGCATCAATGCCTGCTTCGCGCACACCGGCGTTGGTGGCGGCCCTGACTGCCGCGAGCAGGGGATCATACTTGGGCTCAAATGCCATGGTGAACGCAGAGTCGACAATCTTTCCGTTGACGTGAACGCCAAAGTCCACCTTCATGACGTCGTTCTGCTGCAGCACCATCTTGTTGCCCGCATTGGGAGTGTAGTGGGCGGCACAGTGGTTCAAGCTGAGACCGCAGGGAAAGCCCATACCGGCGATGTGGGCATCTCCCTCCTCCAGGCCCTGGTGGCCCGTGAGAGCACGCACACTGTCCTCAATGGTCTCGGCAATCTCGGTCAGGGTCTGGCCGGGCTTGATGACCTTTTGCGCATACTGTCGCACTTGGCGGTGCACCTCGGCGGCCTCTCGGTAGTCGGCCAAGAATTCGCTGTTGAGGTTATCGAGGTGGCGCTTCTCCTCGCTGGTGGTTCGGTAGGCGTTCTCGTTCAGGTACTCGACCTCCTCGCCCTTGGGAAACGTCTTGTTAGGGAACAGCTGGCTGACCATTACCCGGGGAGGCTCGGTCTGGCTGGTGGGAGCCTTCTTCTTCTTCTTGGGCTTTCTCTTCTTCTTCTTCTTGGCGGCTCCGGTGGTGGAGGGTTCTTCTGCCTCGTCTTCGGAGTCTTCTCCGTCGTGAGCGTCTTCGGCATGGCCGTTGGCCGAGTTCCCAGCTTGGCCAGCCGGCTGGGTTCCTTCGGCCACTGCATTTTCGCACACGGTCAGCATATACCGAGGTTGCTGTAGTAAGTAAGTAGATGCTCACCTTTCAGCTCCTTGAGAGCTTCAGTGGGGATTTGGGCTGCCATCTTGGCCAACTTGCGTTGTGTCGTGTGTGAGGTTTCCAAGCGATCAAATTTTGGCAGAGGGTTCTGCAGCGACTAAACCCCGCCAAGAGTGCTGACAAAATTGTGTACGCTAATCGGCAGTCACTCGCGCCGCCTTTTTGTGTAGTAGAGTGACCACCTTCTTATATCTCTAAATTTGACAAGGGGTGGATGACATCAATGCTTCAACTTGTCGCACCTCTAAAAGCTTAAACAGCCGTATAATCGCAAATTGGTATAGGTACTTTCATTGTCACGATGTTCAAAATGCATGTACATTCGCCTATTAATCGAGTCAAGAGCGTCATCCATCTCCACGTATATAAGCGGGAATAACTTATTTCGCCAAAACTACAAAGTCCACCCACGATTCGCCTGGCTAGGTATTAATCTGTACATGCGGAATTTCAGTGGAGAGACGTGGGGTTTGCTTTTGCTACCGCACTCAGCGGGGCGACGCCGGATCTCATTCAGCGGTCGATCAGGCAGCAAAACGAAGAGCTTTCAACTTCAAGCGGAAGCCGTGAAAAGCTTCCGACATTTCACAACTCCAGATAGATGAGTTTGGGGAGATAACATGGAGCCTCAAGTGCAGAAATTGCTGGACAAGGTCTGGAAGAGGTTCCAGGAAACACCTCAGGACAAACGCCTGTGTAAGCCAGCCACACATCTGTATACCAGCTTCTTCTTATAAGGCATCACGGCATCGATATAAAAGCTCTTTGAACCGTTCTTATAGAGCTTCAAAAGCCATAATCATCATTTACTAACGCTTCTTCAATACAGTAATCGGAATAGGCGGCATCCCAGGCTCAGGCACGTAAATCCCAGACTCGCATCAAAACCTCTCACTCTAACAGACTCACCAGGCAAAACAACACTAGCCCACACCATCACAGACAAAACCAACGCCCTCTCCCTCAAAAATGAACCCTCGTCTCCTCCACCAGCGGCCTTTGTCCCCATGGACGGCTTCCACCTCACCCGCGCCGCCCTCTCCGCCATGCCCGACCCAGCCACCGCCCACGCCCGTCGCGGCGCCCCATTCACTTTCGACGCTCCCAAGTATCTCACTCTCGTGCAGGCTTTAAGAGAACCCATTTCGCCTACTGTAACGATATTTGCGCCGTCGTTTGATCACGCCGTGAAGGATCCCAAGGAGGACGACATTGCAGTCCTACCGGCCCATCGAATTGTTGTCTTAGAAGGGCTATACCTGACGTTAGACAAGGACGTGTGGCGAGATGCCGCGGCGTTATTTGATGAGCTGTGGTTCGTCGAGGTGGACTTTGAGGTGGCGAGGAAGAGGCTGAGGGAGAGGCATGTACGAGCGGGCATTGTGAAGACTGTGGAAGAAGGCGATAGGAGGGCGATGGAGAACGATTTGGTAAATGGGAGGGAGATTATAGACTGCAGGTTGCAGGTTCACGAGTTGGTTCAGAGTCGGGAAGATGGAAGCTGGGTGCATGAATAGAATATGGCAATTTATATACATAGATCAAAAACCAGACTTTTTTCCTTTTTAGAAGCAAAGTAGCAACCAGGCTGAAATAACATGTACGCCGAGCAAATATGTGACAGCTCGCTTCAAAAAGAAGAAGGGAAAAAAAGAAGACTAAATAGTCACAAAGAGAAAGGGGAACAATGATGTCCATGCAATCAGCAGAGAAAAGAAAATCCCAACAAGAAGTGTTTCCAAGTAATGAAAAAGGTGTAAACAGGCAAATATCCAAAACGCTCTCCAACCAACTGCCAACACTTAGTTGTGCCCAACCGCCGCGGGTTCATGAGAGTGCTCAGCACTTTCGCGAGCCGCTTGGCTAAGCCTCTTCATCTCAGGGACCATGGTGACACCCGTGCCCTTTCTCTCCCGCGTAGCTTCCGCCCATCTCTTTTCGTCTTTGGGAGCTGGCACATGCGCCTGGCTATCCAAGCCCAGCACCTCCATCAGCTCGGGCATCTCCGCATGGTCCCTCGTAGACTTCATCCTGTGGCACCACGTAATCCTCTTCTCCTCGGCCCGCTCCTCCTCTTCTCTCGCCTTGCCGTTTCCGTTTTCCGGCCCTCCCAACGTTCCAAACTGGGGATGCTGCTCCACCTGCGGCGTCGTAACTGGCGTCGATACCTGGAACGGCTCGTAGAGAAACTCGCCGCCCACCTGCCGATGGTCACCAGATTTCAGCGCCAGGCCCTTGGGCACATATTTCAGCCCCTGGACGATGCTGTCAAAGATCCCCCTAGACGTGCTCTTCTTTGCATACGCCGGTTTGTCTCCCATGTTGAGCGTCTTGACCATGCCCAATGCGTCGAATAGCGACCGAGTCGGATCCGTGTATATTGGGAACTGGCAGCCCGTCTCTTTGGCATACATGTCGATCAGGGCGGGGTCGCCGCATCCGACGACGGTGATGAAGGTGCTGATGGGGAGTCGCAGAAGAGAATCGGGGGTGATGTGTTCGGACAGGGTGCGGAGGTATTCCTGGCAGTTCTAGAGCTGGGTGTTAGCCGTGCTGTCACAAAGGAGAGTAGCAGTAAGTAAGAAAAGAAAGACATACGCCGCAGAAAAAGTGCCGGATGAAGATGACGAGCACTCGTCTAGCCTTGTTGTTGCCCATGTAGAGGCTCTTGAACGTCATGGACTTGCCATGGCGGTCCAGCACGATGTAGTCTTCAATCATCTTCTGGACGTTGGCAGACGGCAGCTCGTTGTTGGTCGACAGCTCGCCGTCAAAGTCCTGCGGCTGGGTCTTGTCGATGTCGATGGACGCCGGCTTTGACCGTCTGTGAGACGACGCCTTTTCCGACAGTGCGTGGCGGTCCTCGTGTGCTAGGGAAGCATCGTCGCTTTGCCTGGGCGGATTTTGATGCTCAATGTCCTTGAGGATGCCCGTAAACGAGTGTGGCGGGGGGCCAGTTGGGTCAGCCATTTTCGACAGAACAAAAGATGCTATTATGGTGATGATGTAGAAGAAGAAGAAGAAGAAGAGCTGATGGTGGCGGGATGGTGGTAGCTATAGCTAGAGAGCAATAAATACTACAGAGAGGAGAACAAAGAAAAGACGACAAAGGTGCCGGGTGCAGCTAGCTATGATGATATATCCATCACGTCCCGAATGCAATCGGAACTTCAACAAAGCCAGGGGCGCTTGGAGCTCCATCTGACGCTAACGCAACCTTGGAACTGTCGTCCCGGCCTGGGAACCAAGTTACTCCGTCCGTCGTCGTCCTCTTCTTGCGCTGCGCCACGGCGGACCAATGCTTGTGCTTGTGCTTTTTCAGGGACCCCATGCGGTGACGGTGACGGTGGCATGAGCGCTGGTTGCTGGTGCTGATGACACGAATCGCCTGCTGCCAAGTGCCATCTGCTGGATGGTATCATGTTTTCTTAGAGTTCAATGTTGGCATTGGATTGGGTGCGGTACAAGCACAAAGCCTCAAGGGGGGGACTCCAGTGGGCGCCAATAGGCTCCGGGGCCCCTCAGGTCCTGGGACCAGCGCCTGCGGAAGCGTCCAATGGCAGCGCTTGGTTCGGTGAATCTGCGCCCGGATGCGTGGATGACAAAGTCGAGCCTGCGTACCTGTACCTGAACTTGTACCGTTGCTGTACCTGGATTGCACGAGTACCTCTAACGTTACAGTATTAGTAGCGCCTCTGTGGCTGGGAAAGGACCCATGCAACTCTCTTGAATCTCACATGCATCCATTCTTCAATATCACAAAGGCTACTGTACCCTACCTTACCCTACTCTAATCCAAACCCCAGATCATATCACAAGCGACGTCCTAAGCCCCCGACTCTCCCTCTCCACCGCGGCTGTGCCCGTTTCGTCGTTTCAAATTCCGTCAATCACTTTGAATCTGCAAGTAAAACGCAGTGACAGCGCAAGCTTATATCCGCTGCGTGGTTTGCCGCAAAGGTGGACCCATCCATCGCAAGTTTCACTTTTCCGGCTCTCATCTCTGCATCGACATCGCCATCTTCACCGTCCAGCCCATTATGTCCGACACAGAAGAAAACGACCTTTTCAACATCCAAATCTCCGACTCAGAAGATGACAAGGCGGAGAAAAAGTCCAAGCGTACCGGCCAGTCAGAGGATGACTTCAAGGCAATAAAAAACACATATCATGCCAAGGTAGAGAATGGCAATGTAAGGCACACTCCTTGGATAAAGCAGTACCTAGGTTAACCGCTGCCATTATCCAGATTTACCAGACACTCACTCTCCCATTGGGGCCGGATGCCAACAAGCAGCATGTCCAGGAAGTCATCCATGCGGCAGAAGAGCTCTACTTCTTCCGCCGCTATCAACAAGTCGTCGATCTCGTATCAAAGGTCCTCGATCTGGAAGGCGACAAGGGTGGCTTGGATGAGGAGTCAAGAGAGCTGCTCTCCATGTATCAGTCAAGATGTAGGCAAAAAATGAAACAAAACGATTAAACCAGCCCCTTTCTCAACACAGCCACTCAGCAACACCCCCTTCACGCTGGTGAACTTTGGCCACACATGCAGTTAATCTCGTATAGTCCTACACAGCCCGTTTGTCGGCCCTATTCATTACATTCAATGGACCTCTATCAACCATCCTAGAGATGTGCCTAAGCCTTGGTCCAATATAGATAGGCAATCCATTTTGATCCTTTCAACATTCATCACACACACCCAAAAATTCTCACTATTAGCCACTGATTACCAACCCCTCAATAATACCTCGAAAAGCTTTTCCCAATCCATCACGTCTCTGCAGACACCGGCCCTCAGAAACTAGCAAAGGCACCCTTGTTTGCGATAGGCATGTCGCCCATCGCCCATCTGGAAGAGCTCAAGCCTTTTGGGGCAGTCTTCTTGCTGATGAAGACAGGTGCTGTAGGCTTGAAAGGAGTTGTTGCTTCTTTCTTCGCAACCACAGCCGCAGTCGTTGTGGTTGGAGCTGACCAGGCTGTGGATGCAGGATCAGTAATCACATTCACCTCTACTACTCTCTGGCATGATATACCGCCTGGGGTGGCCCATCGAGACGTGGCAAGTCCACCTGGGGCCTTCAAGTCAGAATTCGAGGCTCCACTTGATGCTTTCGAGGCAGAGTTCAACGGTTCGGTTGGCGTCGCTGGGGCAGGGCTTGAGACATCAGTTGTTACCTTCGCCGTAGAATCCGGGAGTTCTGCTCTCGAGGAAGAGTGCGAGGGTACGCTTGGTTCCTTCGCGCCAGAATTAGAAGGGCGAACTGGCGTCTGTGGACCAGAACCAGAGGTTACCTAAGCTCTATGTTTGGCCATACCCAGATCTATCTTCTTCTTCGGCTCATCTGCAAGAGGCAAACCCGTTTTAGAGTCATCTGGACCAGAGACATCTGGAATAGAGACATCTGGAATAGGTGAGCTCTCTTTGGACTCAACCGGCTTAGGTGATTTCCTCTGGATCTCTTGAAGGCCCGAGGCCATGATCTTATCTTGGCGCGATACAGCATGCGTCTCCAGCTCCTTGATATCCGCGGTGGTGTATTTGATGCGCTTGCTTGGCTTTTCGACAATTTCTTGGAGGTCTTGCAACGTTGCGCTTGAGATAGAGACATCTTTGCTTCCAACGCTGATACCATGTCTGTACTGTACCTTTCTTTTGATGCGGACGAGCAGTCGAAGAAGATCAACGAGTTCGTCTTTCATGTCGTCGGATCCAGTCTCAGATTCCATGAACCCTTGTGCCATCCAATTAGCGATCGCTGTCGATTCGATTTCCTCAACGCCCTTTTCAGGAACATTGACTCCAGTTGCAGTGATTTCTGATAATATTTGGGTAACAATGCGCTGCATGTGGTCTGCGGCGGCATCTATGGTCAGTGATAGTTGCGGTTGAGGTTCGTCCTCCAAGTTAAGAAGGCTTCTTTCGGAATCTTGTTGCAATGGTGCTTCGGTTGATTGTGGCGTTTGTAGAGCGGCTCTTTTATCCCCATCAGAGATCTCTGGAACATCCTCTGGTGCTTTCGAGGCTGTTTTCGAGGGAGTTGGAAGAGGATTAGCTGCTTCTTCCTTTGAAGCAGCGACAATTGGGGCGGGTTTGGGAGACGCAGGTCTCGGCTCACAAAACTGCCGAGCAGATTGTTGGAGGGTTTTCAGTAAATACTGAAAACTTTCTGCAGCAGATGTAGTTCGGAGCTTCACCTTGTGCAGGCGCTCATTCCTTGCGCCATAAATGATACAATAAGGTCCTTGAATGACCGGAACACCGAGGCTGAGGACGTTGTATACTGATTGGGGTTGGCCAGATGGCATAAGCATGAACAGTCCCTCGTTTCGCTGCATAATGACCTTTGCTACGAATTTCGCAGAGACAGATGAGTCATCACTCTCGTCAATAAGCATGCATTCGCCTTGAGACAGGATGTGCTCCACGGTGTGTTGCGGAGTAGATGATGTCGGCCTGGGCTCGCCGAGATTTCTTCCCGTAGAGATGGCATTCTGGCCCTGGTTGCTAGAACCTGAGCTGACTCGGAGTCCATTTCGCGGCGCAGTTTGATGAGAGACATGAGTTGATGCCTGCGCGAGAGCATTGCTCACACCTTTCGAAGATCTGGTAGACGAGGGAGCCTTGGGAATGGCAAAAGGCCGTGTTTGGGGTGCTCTCACTGCGAGCCTTGGTGGTGCACTAGCAGAAGATGTGAGCACAGATGAAACATGGAATCTCTATGCAAGGTATTTTGACTTACGACTCAACTGCATGGCGTGCCATGTACTGATTTGTGATCTTGGCCCAAGGGCGGCTACTGCCAAGCTCCAGCCCTTCCATTTGTTGGCTTTCTTCATCGATGATTTTTTCTATGCATATGTTAGTTAGGAGATCAGATTAAAATCGGGCTTCGTTCACTTACTCCCCCATTTGCTCTCAAGCTGATCTTTTCGAGCCTGCGGGATATGGCTCGTTCCAGAACGCATGGGCTGATAGCTTGGTCGCTTCGACTGGTTGCTCAATGGAAGCTCATCTTGCCTGCTTCTTCCGAGCTCGGCCTAGAGTTGGGAAAGGTTAGATACATCAGTTCTTCTTCATTCATCGAGCATTCACGTTCATCGACTGAAGAACAGCGATGAGATAGTCAGGAAGGCGTCGAAGGCTGATCAGGTTCATCTTACCATAAGAGCTTGCTTGATCTCCTCGGGATCTGGACCATGCATCGTGTCGATGGATGATGCCATTTTGGAAATGATGCTCCAGGCAGCTGATGGGGATGAACTTTCGAGAAGAGTTGAGGAATAGCGTTATGGGTGATGTATCAAGAAGATGTGTGGGAAGCTGCGAAGGAAGAGTGTAAAAATTCATGAAGAGGGATGGAAAGAGAAGAGGAGGGGGGGCTCAGAATTTCTGTTTAATTTTATCATCGGGCGAGAGATCGGATGAAATTCAGTACCTCAGGCACACAGGGGGCAGCCTGCCCCCTATCCAGCGCTGAGCAGGTGCCAAAGCTCCCGAGAAGAGCTGCAGCAGCGCTTCTTATCGGCTGCAGATACTCATTGCTTTGCAAACCGATAAGGCACCTGCAAAATTCGCATCGAAAGAGATGAACATTGATGTTCCCCAGACTTGGATGGAGGATCTTGCATGGAGAGGAGATTTCTGCTCGCACAGCTGCCTTGTGTTGGCTGAAGAAATTTTGCTCTGTGATGATCAAGACCTGAGCGAATACACCAAAGGAGGAAAAAAAGCATCGTACCAAGTCATACGAATCATAGAAATTTGAAATTATTTGCTGCTTGATATAGTTGCTTGCGTTATTCCAGCGACTTGTGCCAAGCTTCCATGCGTCTATCCGATCTCAAATATTCATGTCTCCAAGGGGAGAAGGCAGTAAGCAGACTATTAACTGCCTCCATATTTCTATTATAATAAATGGCAAGTTTAGAGTGCAAGTATCGTCGAAGTTATGCGTCAATTGGAATACAACCAATAGCTTCTGCAACTGGAGGGAGACGCGACATTACCACCTCTCTTTTTATAGGACGGCTGGGGTAATTCTGTTTTTGGCGAACGTAGAGGAATATCCCGTAAACTGGATTTTAAATTGCATATAATAACAGTATGTCGAGTGAATGCCTTTACTTGCCAGTTGTAGGAGAATGGTATGCTGATGAAATCGAGGTCGCTAGATTTGTTCAACTCATCAACCACGCATCTACCTATATTGGGTCAGTTATGCCGCAAACCAACGCTACACAAATATTTGACGAAGGCGTTCGAGTATAGCATATGTCACTACGAGTACCATAAAGATCAGAGTTCTTGCATCCTACCTAAGTTCCAATATACACATCTTCTCATATTGCTTCACCTTGACCACTCAGGTTTGCTCGTTATCCGCCGGCTACAGGGATTCATCCGTCGGAAACTAGCCTAGCAGTCAACATAATACGGCTCGGCGTTTTCATGACACTTCCCCAGCTTCTCTAAACTAGATAGTGTCACCGACTAGCACGAATCCACTCGGCAAAGCTATACGGCAAGAGTCGGTCGGCTTTAGACCGAGTGGAGGGTTTTGCACAAAATGAGGACTGGCTGTTGAAGCTATTGCGTACTTGTAGCCAATGTCTACATGACCTAGGTCCTCATGCTATGCAGATACTAAATAATCATCCCCCATCTTTCGCTTAAAATGAAATGTCCAAGACAAATTCCGTGTTAAATCGATGCTTGGTTTGACCAATCATGCGTAGAGTATTGTAATCGCATATCTCGGATGCAGCTTGATCGCATCACCAGCGACACGCTATTCCCTCTTATTTCTCGACCATTCGGCAATCAATTCGGGTCTTGCTAATCCTGTTCCAAGGCGTTATATGCGATGTCGGCATGAATATGCCACCTAGAAGTTTGTCTACATAATCTACTGCAGCCCCTGATTCATGTCCATTCCATTTACTTATCGTATCATTTCATTCCATCTACGGAGGACAGACGTGATACTTGTGGTCTACCCCACCCTAAGCACCTTTGCCTCTAGTATAAATGTTGACTGCGGGGAGGGTAAAACATTGAACATTGGAACATTGAACACACGTCTTCATTTACTTGCACACCGACTCGGCATTGAGACGCTCATCTTTCTTTGGACAAAATTCCTTGATAACTCTCATCTGATTCGCAGAACAAGACGCCATGACAGGAAAGGTCTCAACACAGGAAGTTGCCCAGCACAATAAGCGAGACGATACGTGGATCGTCGTTGATGGCGAGGTGTACGACATGACGGAATTCGCCCCGGAGCATCCCGGCGGGCCAGAGAGTAAGTTCGATCTCACAGAGTAATTGTCCGTCATGTTATGTACTCATGTGCTGTCAGTTATACACAAATTTGCTGGAATGGACGCTACAGAGGAGTATAGCAGAGTGCACTCGCCTTCATTAATCAAGGAGACTCTGGGAGCAAAAGGCCATGTTGGATCGTTGGACACATCGACGATAACAGAAGACTGGAAAGCCGCCAATCAGGCTACAAAGCAGCCTGCTTCGACTGCACCGTCCGAGAAGCCAGCTCTTGACGAGATTTTCAACATGGATGATTTCGAAAAGGCGGCACATGCGACGCTGTCGGACAAGTCGTGGGCCTACATCAAAGGAGCCTCTAATGACAACATCACAAGAGACGCCAACAGCTCCCTGCTTCGACAGATCTGGCTGCGCCCCAAAGTTTTGCGCAATGTAGTCAGCGTGACGACACGGACAAATCTCTTCGGATGCGACCTTGAAATGCCCGTCTTCATCTCGCCTACTGGAGCTGCGCGAGCCGGTGGTGCTGAGGGTGAGCTGACTTTGGCTCGAGGCGCTGGTAAGACCGGCATTGTGCATTGCTTTGCGACACCATCATCATATACCCACCTGGAAATCCTGCAGGAGACAAAACACCAGGCATTCTTCCAGCTGTACGTCAACAAAGATCGATCAAAATCTGAGACCGATATCCGCACAATCGAGGCTACCGGCAAAGTAAAGGCCATTCTCGTGACTGTAGACGTCCCCGTCATTCCTAAGCGGGAAGATGACGAGCGTGTAAAGTCAAAGGAGCAGTTGCAAGTAGCTGGAATTGGTTTAACTCCCGAAATTTTGGCTGGCGACAATAAAGGCGCCGGCATGGCACGTCAAGTCTCGTCGTTTATCGATCCGACGTTTAGCTGGGACGATTTGAAATGGCTGCGAAGCATCACTGAGTTGCCAATTGTCGTCAAGGGCATCCAAACCGCAGCGGACGCCATCATGGCCGCGAAAATGGGGGTTCAAGGCATCGTGATAAGTAACCATGGCGGTCGTGCTGTTGACACTGCGCCCCCGACCATTCTTGTCTTGCTGGAGTTGCAGAAGAATTGTCCAGAGATATTCAGCCAGCTTGAAGTTTTGATTGACGGCGGGTTTCGACGAGGCTCGGATATTGTCAAGGCTATTTGTCTAGGCGCATCTGCTGTTGGGTTGGGCAGACCATTCCTCTACTCTTTGGGCTACGGCCAAGAAGGAGTAGAGCGTGTGGCATGGAGTAAGTTGTACCAATTCTCTCCCTCGGCATGAGTTTACTACGATACTGATGACTTTTGTAGTTCTCAAAGACGAAATTGAATCCGCTATGCGCCTATGTGGTATGACGGATTTGATGAGAGATGCGCATCCAGACTTTGTGAATACTAGCACCCTGGACTTGATGGTGCCTGGTCTCAAGCATCCCTATGCACGCAAGGTGAACAAGTCAAATGGATGGCTAAGCTCATTGAGGTCTAAGTTGTAACTTTAAGAGTGATGATATCATGATTCTTAAAGCGTAATGAATCACACGGAGGTTGACAGGGATAGACTCTGAATACGTTCAGGTAACGGTCTTCAATAGAGAAGCTCTTCTACCTAGTAGTTCTTCCTTTTCACGGCACTCTCGAGGTCTACTTTAATTGACAGCTACAGCTCATGTTACATGACTTTTCACTTTCTACAGAAACCTTTTGTGTATTGATTCTGCAAAAACATGAATACTATACATGATAACCAACATACATCATCGCTGTTAAAGAGACATCGCTTTGAAATATGCCATTATAAAAGTGACATATTGCTAGATATTGCATACTAATACTAAAAATAGCCCTACGTGGTAACTTTCAGTTTCCAACCTGGATAACAACCTTTCCAAAGTGCTTGCTCTCCCACTGGTACTGGTAAGCCTTCTTGATGTCCTCAAAAGAAAAGAGGTTAGAGTCGACCACGGGGCGAATCTTTGCAGTATCAATCGCCCGGTTCATCTCCTCAAACTGCTGACGAGAGCCGACGAAAATCCCACGGACAATGCAGAGGTGGTTGAGAGCATCCATCAGAGGGGGTTGCTTGTCCGACGAAGTAAGGAAACCAATGATGGTAATAACACCCTCCAGCTTAATGGCCTTGAGCGACTGAGCGATGCTTGCGGCACCGCCAATTTCGAGAATATGGTCAAATCCCAAGCCTCCAGGAGTCAAAGCTCGGGCAGCCTCGCCCCAGTTGGCGGTCTCCTTGTAGTTGATAACGTGGGAAGCTCCCAGCTTCTTCAAGGCGTCGGCCTTGTCACTTGTGGAGGTCGTAGAGACGACAGTTGCACCGGCAGCAACGGCAAACTGAATAGCTGCAAGACTGACGCCACCAGTGCCCTGTGTCAAGACCCAATCGCCGGCCTTGATTGCCTTTGACTGCAGTCCGTACAAGGCGTTCCATGCGGTGAGGGGAGCGCATGTCAGAGTGCTAGCTTCAACGGCGTTGAGAGAGGATGGGGCCTTGACAAGACAGTGCTCGCCAAAGACGCCGTAGTCGCGCAGTGTGCCGTCAACCGCACCGCCGAGGCCACTTCCAACAGCCTCAGGAGTAATGGGGCTCGTCTGGTGGTGTTCGTTGAAGAGTGTGCACACTCGGTCACCCTTTGACACCCTGGTAACCTTGGGTCCAACGGCAAGAACGATGCCGGCACTGTCGGAGCCAGGAACAACAGGTGTCTTCATGGGAAACGGGTAGAGTCCCTTGTAAAGGAGTTAGCTTTGTAGATGGTGCCAAAGGCTTGTTTGTCTACTTACTCTTGGGATGGCCAGATCTCTGTAGTTGAGAGAGACAGCTTCAATCTGAATCAACACATCACGCTCGCCGAGCTTCGGAAGAGGAACGTTCTCTTTCAGAACAAGACCATCGAAGTCGTTGTGGGTGTCGCGGACGGACCATGCTCGTGAAGTGGTGGGGAGAGACATTGTGATGAATGGTAGAGTATAGAGAGATGTAAAAACAAGAAGGGGATTTTGTTTGCTTGAGTTATCTTTAGTTATCTTGAATTGTTGCTGATGTGGTGGAATGACATGCATTAGCGGTCGTCGAGTGTATTTATATTCGCGGAAGAGACAAGATGTTTGGAATCATAAATCTGAGTGGATAATCACACCATCGTCGAAACCTCGAAGCGCTACCTCAAGAACAACTTGGGGATGACAAAGCGGCTTTCTTCATTATTAATGAAGATTAAGTAGCTGCCTCTTCTACATTTAGACTGAATTGTCCAACCTCAAGTTCGCCATGCCTAACAGTCCAGACAGTGTTAGTTACCGGCAGTTGAAGCAAGCAAGGGGGAGCTTTTTTGTCTCAGACTTGTCTAAAAGAGGCTGCTTACCCAGTCCGAATTGTAAAAAATTCAAACTTAATTCCTTGTTGGTTTCAAGAAACTGAAGAAATCGATCATCTTTAACGACTCTTTGAAATATTGAATCTGGAGGTTAGAGCTTCATTGGCTCGCCCCATGCCGAAGCGTCGGCCGACCCCTGTCAGCACGAAACGCCAAATGCGGAGCGGAAGCTAGACGGGGTCGGCCGACCCCTGCTCTTCAAGCGGCGTACACAGTCTGTCGTTGATTACACGGACACTGTCATGGTGATAGTGTATTGGGACGAAGCCTGCTCGGTTGCTTCTAATGGCTAAGTCATGGGAATATATTTATAACCAATTCGCCCAAGTCAGACCGTTAACGGGCTCGCTGTTAGCCCGTTTACGCCTGTTGAGTTGTTTAGTTATGTATCCAAAAAGGACCAGTTCAATTCGTCGATGAAGATGTTGATGTTAATTTGAAGATACTTTTTGCTTTGATGTCTGCCGGACGAATCCAAGTAACATGGTGTAAACTTCAACTTTGGCTAACCTTGTTTTGCATTCTATCGAAAGTTTGCTCTCTTTAGGGCTGCCGGATTTGTGCATATGAGGACTCTATTTCTATCTCTTTAATAAACCACATCGCCGTATAACATAGTCGTAAACTGCTGCGTTGTTCATTGCCTAACCAAAACGAGGAAGTTGCTTCGCTCCCTCTGCTGGGGGAACAAAGCTCAACCTCTGCTCACAGAAAAACTCAACACCCACCGTCTTCAGGTCGGCTGCTCCGTTGTCCAGCCCGCCGCTCTTAATGATAACCTCCCCGGGCATGACATCCAGCTTGTTGAACAGTGGCGACCCGCAATTGCCACAGAAAAAGTGTCTGTTCTTCTTTCCAGAGTCACCGATAGTGTCGTAAAACTTGGGCTCGCCTAAAACCAATTAGAGCCCGCGCTGTGATTCTCAATAAGTAAAAGAGCTCACCTTTGGTAACCTTGAAGGACGCTTCGGGGACTACAGCATTCGCGGTGTATGTTGAGCCAGTCGACTATGAAATATTAATGATGATATTCGAATGGAGTTGTGTCTTGGTTGTCTACCTTCTGACAGTCTGAGCAGTGGCAGAGAGCTGTGAGCGTCGCTGGGCCTGTTGAACCACTCGCATTAGAGATTATAGTAAAAGAGATGTCATGTTATTGTGTGAAGAAAACTAACTGCCACTGGTATAAGCCACCTCTCCACACAAGCAACTTCCTGTAAGAGACATCTTGTTTTGGATAGTTTGAATAGATGATTGACAGCTATGATTCAAGCTCTAATACAGGTCGACGAGTGATATATATACTCATACGTCCATTTCCCAGAGCTCGGGTACTTGGGCATCTGGAACTGGTAGTTGTATAGATCAGGTATGTGAATGTAGTTACACGGCGTAATATGGATTCGGACACGGGGAAACTCGGAGCCTTGTGCGAGCCATCGTGGGACTATGCGCATTGGTCCGCATTGGTCCGCGATAGTCCGCCCGAGGATTCACACGTAATAAGCAGTGCAGATACGGAAGGATTCGCATCATATTTTCCCACAAGTGTCTTCGAACATTGCGATAGTAAGGCGTAGGTGGGTTCCGCCCTTGAGTCGTATAGCCGTGATGGAGTTGAGTTGTGGTGGCGAAGTTGTGCTTGGCACTATGTTTGAATCCCAATTAGATCCATGTTGTGGTATATTGTATTGCATGAGTCAATAAATATACGCGTACCATTCGGACAAGTAATATTTGCAGCTCCGAGGGTACCCTGGAATTGAAAGATAACGCGTATCGTACGCACTTCCGCAAAGTAGCTAGTTGTCATGAAGCTTTGATTTCATATTGATAGACATATACGTTTGGCGCGGATCATACGTGATTACTGTGGCAAATTGAGTCATTTCACATGTATCTCAGAGTAGTGAGGTTACAAAACATGTAAAGGAGGTTATTGAATTGACAAGACTAGGTGGCCGCTGAGTCGAGGCTGGGTCCATGTAGTCCTTTCACTTATTCAGTTCCATAACGAAGAGAATGCACATATTCTACTTGGTTCTAGAAGCAATTGAATGATGGCCTGTCACATGTTTCAATCTTCATAATTGGTGACATTAACGTTGAAACAGAGCTGTAGTTTGGTACATGTATACTACTAAGATGTCAAGTCGCTTGAAGCAATTCAGAACCTCCATATTTCGGATCATCGGCCGGCGGCCGTGACCGCCCGAGCTCTCGCGGTACAGTTTGCGCTACACTGTAGTACAACCCGCGTCAGACTAGCTCGAGACGACGCCTTTCCGCTATCCGAGAAATATTAATCATCCGTCGATAGACTGGAGCTTTTCGCGCCTCGTCCCTCCGGCCCGCAGCATCCACAGCATCAACTAACATAGACAATCGACAAGGGTCGGCCGACCGCATACTTGTATACATGCACTGTCCCTCTCTTCCTCTTCGATTCCACCAACAGAGTGAAGTGTTGGCTTCTCAGTGGTGGCCTCAATCGCTCCGTCAAGCACTCTATCCCCGTCTTCAAACTACGTCAGATCCGGGTATAGATCCATTTCATCAGCGGCAAAATGACTGAACATGTGGCTCTGCCTTCGAGCAGCAGTCAACTCGAAGCACAAGTTGCTACCAATGGGACCGTTGCGCCAGGGACATGCTTGAATTGCCGCCGCCAAAAGCAGCGCTGCGACAGAATCATCCCCCAATGCTCTCGATGCTCCACGTGGGTATCTGCCAACCTCGACTTCGCGTTTGTGAAGACAGGCAGCATACTAATACCATGGCTGTTAGGAAGGCAATTCGATGCGTTTATCCTACCAAAGACAATGGTGCCGTTCGCGGACTTGTGCCAGTGTCGAGTAGCACGAGTCATATGCTAATGCCTTGTTCCCGGCCCTGCAGCTTCCACCTATCTCCCCATGGCGAACGCGATTTACTCTGGGCAGCTTGCTCAAAGCATGACTCATACGTCCAAGGCGGCTACTCTCAACCGACGCTTTATCACGTCGTGAGAGACATCTTTGACCATAGCGGCATCAGCGTAACGGATGTTGTAACCAGATACTTTGATCTGGCCCATTACTGGCTACCTATTCTAGACAGAGAAGCCGTTTACGACGAAGCAGCACGTTTCAATCTGGACGAGGCAGGTAACCATGACGCATTTGCCTTGTTGCTCCTTTGTATGCATACATTCACCGAGAGCCCTTGCAGAAACCAACCTCAACCGACCCAAAACGTTTTATATCGCACTTTACGACAGCTATTTGTCATTCTACAGTCATCTACAGATATTCCTGCGCGCACTTTGCTACAATGTGGCATTATCCTGACGGCATATGCATGCGGCCATGGTATGACCAAAGAGGCATATGAGACATTGACAATATGTATCGGTCTTATTCGCCGTCTCAGCATCGACGACTATGTGACAGCAGGACCTAGGATGGGAGCGGACCATAGCCTTTACGATCACTTAGAATTGGACCTCTGCTGGAGTGGGATAATTCTACTGGATAGGTAGACTATCAATTCCGACAAGAATCGCCTGGGCCGTGATATTAACTCTTTCTATAGGACTATTGTTCTCTCCAACATCGACCATTGCCTGCCATATTTGCTAGAAGCGAGCCATATTCCGCCAAACTCTGGCATCTTTCAGGCAACAAAGTCGGACCTCTACAGCCAGGATGCTATCCGCAACCTGTTAGCACGAGCAGAGCACGTTCTCCGCCTCGGCGACATGCTAAAGAATATCAATGGACCCGATGCAGAAAAGTATGAAGCGGTAGAAACGGCCGTATGCAATGAAATTGCCGACTTTATTCGTACCACAGAAGGAGGCAAATTCCCTCTCTGTGAAACGGTTGCTATGGCACTTAGGTTCGTGATACGGGAACTGGTACTCTTCTATCTGGCAAAGGCCTATGCTAACTAACGCCAAGTGCTTTAATCATGCTGTATCGCAAGCAAAATTATTATAGGATGTCGATCGACAACTTCAACGTTCTCAGAGCAGTCTTGACATTTAACAGCATACATAACATGATCATGGACACATGTCGTGACGAAGCCGAATGGGTACAGGCGCACGGCTGGTCTAACAACAGCAGGCCGTGCTTCCTTGGACTTTGCTGCTTATATGGTGCTGCCGCTCACTTGGACGAGCTTCGCGCGGAAGGTTTAGCGAGAGAGGATATTTGGACCCTGAGAAA
The DNA here is from genome assembly GCF_033847375.1 of Trichoderma aggressivum f. europaeum. Lineage (NCBI taxonomy): Eukaryota > Fungi > Ascomycota > Sordariomycetes > Hypocreales > Hypocreaceae > Trichoderma > Trichoderma aggressivum. Next base: position 1,249,250 of record NW_026946368.1, read on the forward strand.
TTCCTTGGCAGAATTCTCAAATCGCTGGAAACTTGGAGGTAGGCCGTTTTCTCGCCCCTTTTGCTGTGCGGATGCATACATGTATTCTAATGAGCCAAAGCAGAAAGGTTCCTAAGTCACCTCAACTCGGTGAAAAGAATAAGTGATGTGCAAAATCAAGGCAGCGCTTCTTGAGCTCGAATACGCACTTCTAAAAAGCCAATTGAAACGAATTTGCGACTAGATCATGCTGGAGATCGCCGCCCTGACCCCAAAGCCAAAACAGCCGTTCTTCTCAGTTCCGGGCCATTTTGTTGTGCCCCATCCTCGGACTTTGTCATTTTGGATTTCATCTTGGAGATTTGGGTGCAACCCATTGATATCTGATTTGTCTTGTCCAAAAAGGCACACTGGTAAGGTCAAGACGATGGAGAGATATGAGCGGAATTCCCCAGACAACGAGGTGCAGTTGGGTAGGATGGAATTCAGGCTGGTACTCGCTTTTCGAGATGGGACTATGCGGGCACCATACTCGTCATTACCGTCTCTGTTTACCCAATACCGTTTATTGTTTAACGGTCTCGTACGAAACGTACAACTCACGAGCCTCATCTACGATGTAGGCGCGACTGGCCATACTTCGTTACCCAACTACCCAGCCTTTGGTGTCGGTCCACTCCACACAATTTGGTCTCGAGCACTTTAATTGCCATTTGGAACGAGCTTCAATCTACCTATGACAAAGTATGACGAAGTTTTAGGCCAGCTGCAGCCTCCACACAGACCTCTCGGCAATCTTTGATGCTCTCGGTTGCTTATTACCGCGGATGATGATGTATGACTATAGTAGCATGTCAGACTGGACCGTACCGCAGCTTGAGTAGAACGCATTTGGCGACTCAAACTTAGCAATTACTAAAAGGTCCTTAATCACGACTTGTATGTGCGCGGCATCTCTCATGAGTACATCGACTGTAAGACGAGCGCATCTTTCTACCGAGAGACCATGGCTGGGGGGCTTTAGGATGTCTGGCCGCAGGATTCAATGGACGTTGCTGACGGCACGGAGAATATGATTATTAAGGTAACTTATTTTCTGCAGACCCATGATTGGCGCAACTCGAATCGAAGGGTTGGTATGTGGAATAGCCAAATGTGTCTGTGGTGGTTATTCCAAATACATGGCTCTTGATGAGCTTTGGCTTCTCAAATACATACATCAGCCAGCCAACTACTGGGCACTGCAATTCATTCTCGGCACTTGTCACATTTGCCTGCTCTAATTAAACCGAGCCTCGTACAGTAGCTGCAGACACCCTTGCCGGCGGGAAGAACTCCGACGGGGTTGTGCTGTTTAGTACGTGTGATTGTACCTGAGCGTTGGCTGACGCCCCGCGAGGCAGTGTTTCGATGCCCCGCATTGGCTGCAGAGCAGAGATGGGGAAAAAAAGAGGTCAATCTGGTTGATGGCTCGTATATCGTGGAGACGGGCGACGTCTATCTCGGGTACAGTTGCCCTACATGTACCTGTGCAGTTCGAGTTGAGCAACATGATGCGCCGCCAAAGTCAAGTGGGTCTCGATTCAAGCCACACGGAGGGTTCATGTTCATCCACTAATGAGTTGTACCACGGCGGAATGTAGGTATCCTGTAAATACATCAATGCATCCTGTCCGCCATTTGCAACTCATGACTTAGCCGTGGACCGTTGTAAAGTCTAGATGCAGATCCTTATCAATGGAGATGGAGAGAGAAGAAAAAAAAAAATAGACTTGTCCCAGATTGGCTCCCATCTAGCGAGTCGACTAGACGCATCAGCTGTGACGACGAGGCCGCGCGATGGGAGAGGCTTGGAGGCTCTGCTGAGCTCAGCTCTCCCCGCCGTGAGAGTCGGTGATTGGCGGGTGACGAATAGAGTTGGCGAGGCTGAGCTCATTAGGCTGGTCGTTGATTTGTGAGGTGTGTGCCTTGGCGTAGAAAAGTTGAGAGTTGGTGGGCATCCTTTTCGAAGGTGCTGTGGTTATTTTTGGAGATTTCTTTGTAATGTGGCGTGTAGGTACGGATTCATGCTGCTCGTATAGCAGGCTTGTCGTCGATTTCGGAAGTTTCCAGGATGGGCTGGATTCAGCGCTCGAGGCGATATCGCGCAATGCAATGCGTTGGATGGAAGAGATGAATGCATGATTTCATGAATAATAATGCCGCTTACCGTACCTTGTGTATTATCTGGTGGACGAGATACCAAGCAGGGGGAGCGGAGAGATTGGGTGGAAAGTGCTGTCGGGTGTCTTTTGATACTAATCCATGCATGTAGATAGTAAAAGAACCAACATTGTATTACACGACTGTAATACCTCAGATTTACGTTCCATGTCGCACAAGATACCTGTATCTCTCCCCCTGAACTCGCCTCAACTCCCCAACTGTGCTCACCTCCATCTCCTCTTCTCGTCTAATCCCAGTGGCCCATCTTTCTTCCATTCTTATCGACGTCACTGCTTCCCGTCGCCAAGACAGTCAAAATGGCCAATGAAGCCCTTGGTGGGGTGCTGCCAGCCAGTAGAATTCGCTATACCGCCCTGGAGTCTGCCTCCCCAAGCCCCTACAAGGCACTAAAACCCCCCACTAGCGCCTCTGAAACCGACAGCTGGTCCAAGGGTCATCTGGCGGATGGAGTGCCAGGGGGCTGGTCTGCGAGAAGCTTCAGTGAAACTGCTACTTCATCACTTTGAAACCGCCGTTTGATCTTTTCCCGCATCCCTTCGTCCCCTTTGAACTCGAGCTGTTCCGTCCCCTGTACGTGTGCGATCAGCAATCGGGAAACATCCTGCTACTGTACACCACTGGATTTTAGGCGCGGACTGTTGATATTCATCACACCAAATCGGAGTTGCGATCGTCGGCATACCCAGCCTGCGAACCGCGCGAGAGAAAAAAACAATCCCGAGTACCTTGCATTGATGCTCCAAAGCTGCCATTGGCGAACTGCCTCGACGACTCAACTCAACTGTCTTTGATCGCCTAGCCGAGAACCGTTCCGGGTGCGCACAGGCCCCCTGCGTGTCTCGTTCTCTCTCGTTGTCTCGCGCTCTGCAGTTGTTAGTATCGAGCCGCATCATCAGACGAAGACGCAAAAGCCGCTGCTGCGCCGCAATCCCGCTTCGCACAACACTAGGATCTTGTGTGTTGGCGGCACTTGGCGGCCTTCGTCTGCCGTACGAGTACAGTACTAGAAGCAGAAGCAGAAGCTGAGGCGACTCCAAAAATACATTCACGCCTCACTTTCCCCGGCCACTCATTCCAGGCGCCACCAGGGGCAACGTGGAGGGAACAAAGAACGCTCGCCCTTGAACCGACTTGCTAACACACGACGCGCCATATCGCCGTCGACTCTCTTCCACCAACCACTCGCCATTGACCGTTGCGCCATCCTCATCCCATCAAATCACACCGACCAAAACCATGTCGTATAATCGCCTAGGTATGTGCTTGCAATCTCCAGTTTCCCCTTCTGACGGCCCTTGGCTTCACCCCCCCTGCCCGCTTAATCTCGAACACCCACTTTTGCCCACATCGTCCCTCCGACGCAATGCTCCCTGTTGCGACATCTTCATCATTGCGATGCTCGACCTTCTGGGCTAGCCTCTCCCCACGTTCCCTGCGCTGCGGTCCTACCCGTGGCTCGTATACGTATACAGATAGGGCCCGTAGCGCGCTTTGTTGCGCCTCGTTTCTAACCATCTTCCTCCTCCTCCTCCATCTTTTGCTACCTCTGCGTTGCTTCATCGATCCTCTCCTCTCACCGCAATCTAACGACTTCTACTCGCAGACCACGACTTCGAAGACGGTCAACACATGGATCCCCGGGGCAACCCGTACAGGACTCCTTCGCCTGGGCATCCGCTTCAGCAAGGATACCAGCTCGAAGACAATCCGTATGGCCATCATCCTCAGAATCCTCAGATGCCTGATATTGGGCGACTAGCCAGCCCGAGCGATCAGCTACACATCAACCCCGCTGTAAGTGCCAGATGGAATCCTTTCCCAGAAGCAATTGGAGAGCTGTTGATTCTAACCGGATCCCTCTAGCACTCTGTCGATACTCTGTCCTACAACAACAGCCAGCACCCCGCGGATTACTCAATAAACCCAGAGGCCCATCACGATGCCTATTACAACGCCCCCTATGAGCCACACCCGCAAGACGGCCCAGGCTATGACCAGCACCAATATAGCGACCAGCCAGGCTACGATCAGCCAGGCTATGAACAGCAGGGCTACGATTATGACGACCAGCGGCCGATGCTCTCCCACCAGAATACCGAGCTTCCCCTCAATCAATATCAAGATACTCGGCCAGTCACGCCGACCGGTGGTATCAAAAGGTGGAAAACGGTAAAGCAGGTGCTCCTGTATCGCGGCAACCTGGTGCTTGACTGTCCAGTGCCTCCGGTGATGCTGCGCGAAAACCCCCACGGCGAGCGTGACGAGTTTACACACATGCGCTACTCGGCCGCGACCTGTGACCCCAAGGATTTCTACGACGAAAACTTCACCCTGCGCCAAAAGCTCTTCAGCAAGCCGCGCCACACTGAACTCTTCATTGTCGTCACCATGTACAATGAGGACGACGTCTTGTTTGCGCGAACCATGGTGGGTGTCTTCAAGAACATTGAATACATGTGCAACCGCCCCAACAGCAAGACGTGGGGCAAGGACGCTTGGAAAAAGATTGTCGTCTGCATCGTCAGCGATGGTCGCGCCAAGATCAATCCTCGAACAAGAGCCGTATTGGCAGGTCTCGGAGTCTACCAGGAGGGTATCGCCAAGCAGCAGGTCAACGGGAAAGACGTGACTGCCCACATTTACGAGTACACCACCCAGACACACTTGCAGCTCAACAAGGACGTTGTCTCGCTCGTCCACCGCCGACAGCCCGTTCAGCTGCTTTTCTGCCTCAAGGAGAAGAACGGGAAAAAGATCAACTCTCACAGGTGGTTCTTCCAAGCGTTTGGCCGTGTATTGGACCCCAACATTTGCGTCCTCATTGACGCCGGTACGAGGCCCGGTGGTAGCTCCATCTATCACCTCTGGAAGGCGTTTGATTTGGAGCCCATGTGCGGAGGTGCCTGTGGTGAGATCAAGGCCATGTTGGGCACTGGTGGCAAGAACTTGATCAACCCCCTTGTCGCGACACAGAACTTTGAATACAAGATGAGCAATATTCTCGACAAGCCCCTGGAATCGGCTTTTGGTTTCATTTCCGTGTTACCCGGTGCCTTTTCAGCTTATCGATATGTCGCCTTGCAGAACGACAAGAACGGCCAAGGCCCTCTCGAAAAGTATTTCCTGGGTGAAACGCTCCACGGTGGCGGTAAAGCAGGTCTCTTCGAGTCCAACATGTATCTGGCCGAAGATCGTATCCTCTGCTTTGAGCTGGTTACCAAGCGAAACTGCCATTGGATCCTGCAGTACGTCAAGTCCGCCACTGGCGAGACTGATGTGCCCGACACGGTGACGGAGTTGGTTCTCCAGCGACGCCGTTGGCTCAACGGTTCCTTCTTTGCCGCCATTTATGCCATTGCTCACTTCCACGACTTCTTCCGCTCCGACCATTCCTTCTTCCGAAAGATGGCATTCTTCGTCGAGTTTGTCTTCAACACCGTCAACATGATCTTCGCTTGGTTTGCGATTGGCAACTTCTTTTTGGTTTTCAAGATTCTGACGACAAGTTTGGGCTCGGACAGCCTTTTGGGCAAGACGGGTGAAATCTTGGGCGTTGTGTTTGAATGGCTCTATGGCGTTATCCTCATCACCTGCTTTGTCTTGTCTTTGGGCAATCGGCCGGCAGGGTCTGGTAAGCTTTATTCGGCCATGGTCTGGTTCTGGGCAATTATTATGATGTAAGCTGGGACCTCTCATCTTGTCTTCCGTGTTCTTGTTCTAACGCGTTTCCTTTTAGCTACTTGATGTTTGCGGCCATCTTCATCGCCGTCAAGGCCATCATCGCGGATCTCAACGACGGAGACGGATTCAACATTAGCCAGTTGTTTAAGAATCAGGTTTTCTACACGCTCATCGTTTCCGTCATGTCGACCTACGGTATCTGGCTCATTGCATCCCTCCTCATGTTCGACCCGTGGCACATGATTACTTCTTTCCTTCAGTATATGCTTCTCACGCCAACCTTTACCAACGTTCTCAACGTCTACGCCTTTTGCAACACCCACGACGTGTCTTGGGGTACAAAGGGTGACGACAAGGTAGAGAAGCTGCCGTCCGTCAACACCAAAGACGGCGAGGGCAAGACGGACCTTCCCGACGAGGGTGACTTGAACGCACAGTACCAGCGAGAAGTCGCAGTGTTTAGCGTGAAATTCAAGGAAGAAAAGAAGGATCCCACGCCGGCGCAGCTGCAGGAGAAGCAGATGGACTACTACCGAGGTGTGCGTACTGGTGTCGTGCTCATCTGGATGATTACAAACTTTGCGCTTGCGGCCGTTGTTTTGAGCTCGGCCGGTCTGGAGAGGATCACGCCTGGTAATTCAGACGATCAGGAAGCACAGCAGACGGAGCGGTCCAACATTTACATGGCTGTTGTTCTGTGGAGTGTCGCCGCGTTGAGTAGTTTCAAGTTCCTTGGAGCTATGTGGTTCCTCATTGTCAGACTCTTTAGAGGTGTCTAAAGAAAAAGGAGAAGTAAGAAAGAGATGAAGTGAAAAAAAAAAAGAGTTATATGATGTTAAAGTGGTCATGAGAGAAAGTCTGTATTGTGTTATTTAAATTTCTGGATTATACCCCCTTTTTATATTTTCTCCAAAGTGGATGGGGCGAACTGAAGATGGGCCAACTACAAAAGGCTTTTGTTTTTATCTTGCATGCATACAACTTAACCTCCTGTTTCTATGTTTGGAGTTTTTTTTTCTTTGGAGCCGTAGCTTTTCGTTAAAAGGTCCGGAGCTTCTCCTCGCTTTCATTCATCTTCTTACTGTATGCATTTACGTGTCATGGGCGTCCTTGAGTGAGTTGTGGTTGTCTGTGTGTCTTTGGCGGCGTTTTCGTTCTAACTCTTCTTTTCATTATGGTCTTGTTTGGTAGGGAAACGCATTTGCATAACAGATAGATATTCTAGGATACGTTTGAATGACGATGATGTTTTGTGACTTCAAATCAAGGCGTAGTTTTCATATCGAGAACCCCGCGGGGTGTGAAATTGAAGTTATTGACGATGCAATATACAGACACGTTTGAACTATATCATTATGATCAAATAAAATGCATTATCATATTCATTGAGTTTTTGTTATACTCATATATTCATACCACGTAGTAATACATAAAAGCGAGGGCCCAGTCTATCATCTCGACCTGCCCAAGTACGCAGTCCTCCGAATCTAAAACAGCCACGAGATGTAGCGATCGTAAAATTTGTGCAGCCCCTGGCTGTTCGCGCGCTTAATCTCCTGATCCTCGAGGTACTCGTTCTCCTGAGCATCGATAATCTCCTTTCCAGCGTAAAAGTCGGCCTCGTGGGGCTTGACACCCTTGCTCTTGGTGACGAGCATGTGGCCGAAGAGGAGGATGATGTAGAGCGGGATGCCGAGATATCCAGTGATGAAGTTCTTGTAGTCAAACTTGCGGGCGGCGGTGTGGATGAAGACGTCGTAGTTCTTGGTCAAGGCGATGAGGATCGTGAAGAACAAGCACACGACGGTACCCCAGTAGCCCTGAGGGGCGACGTAGGGCATGGCGCTGTCGGGGATGTTTTGGGCACGACGAGCGCGGAGGAAGAAGAGGTAGGTGACGAGGATGGAGATCCAGGTCAGGATACCGAAGATGGTGACGAGGTTGACAAAGTAGCCAAAGACCTAATAGTCATGTTAGCAAGAACCGTGTCTCCGTTTTCGAGGGATGAGCATGGGAACATACCACTGTGCTGGCGGTAGAAGCATTCATAAACGCCAAGCAGGCAATCGCCGCGCAAACGAAAAGCGCTGGGTAGGGAACGCCACGTTTGTTGGTGCGCTTGAAGATGGCGGGAGCAGCGTTATCGGAGGCGAGGCCGTAGAGAGTTCGGCTGGCAATGTACAAGTCAGAGTTGGAGGCGGAAAAGACAAAGACCAGGATGCAGGCGTTGATGATGTGCGGCAGGACCTTGACGCCGGCGAGGGTGGCGGCGACGACGAAAGGCGAAGCGTTAGCACCAGTGCTCTGCTTGTTGGCGAAGGTGAGCTCGGGGCTGTTGTAAGGGACAATCATGCCGACAAGGAAGACGCTGAGGCAGTAGAAGAAGAGGATACGGAAGAAGGTGAGCTTGATGGCTGTGGTTATGCGCGTTAGTTCTTGTCCCGTAGAAAAGAGGACATGTCAATCGTACCCTTAGGAATGCTTCGTCGGGGGTTCTGAGCTTCACCAGCGGTGACACCGACCAGTTCGGTTCCGAGGTACGCAAAAGTGGCATTGACCATGACGGACCAAAAGCCGAGGAACTTGCCCAAGGAGCCCGTTTGATATAGTTCGGCAAAGGCACCGGGGTTATGCCAATATCGGAAGCCGGGGGCATCGCCGTTGGGACCGCCTCCGCAGGCAATGCACAAGGAGAAGATGATGATGCCAACGATGATGATGACTTTGAAAGAGGACAGCCAGAATTCCAATTCGCCAAAAAGCTCAATTCCTAAGTAGTTCTACGAGGTAATTAGCACATGGTGCAAATTTGAGAGGAGAAATAGCAAAAACGGATCAAATAGACATACCACAACAAGAATGGTGACTAGGAAAATAGCAATGAAGACGCCCGGATTGACCTTGTCCCGTGGGCACCAGTACTGAATGACCAAAGCGGCAGCCGTCAACTGATTCGGAGTGGTAATAATGTACTTGAACCAATATCTTTTGAATCACCGTTAGCAATCCCAGACATCGTCGAACGAAAACCACAACTCGAAGACTTACGTCCAACCAAGAGCGAATCCCAGAGATGGGTGGCAGTATCGCGTCGCGTAGCCCGTAAATCCAGCACTCATAGGTAACCAAGCAGCCATTTCTCCCAAAGAAGCCATGACACCGTAGACGAGAACTCCAACGAAACAATACGAGATGAGCAGCGAGCCGGGACCAGCCTGGGCGAGGGCCTTTCCGGTACCAATGATGAGACCAGTGCCGAGCGCACCACCAATGGCAATCATGGAAATGTGGCGCGCCTTGAGACCGCGGTGCAGAGACGTCTCTGGTGAAGTCTCGAGACCACGGATGCGAACATTCTCGTAGTTTCCGATTCTGGCGCTGCTTTTCTCGACATCGTGTCCGTAGCCAGCGGGGCTGGTGTGAGCGTAGAGCCCATCGTCGTCACTCATTGCGGCGATATGCCCGGAGGACTGTATCGACAGGAGGGAGACGGAAAAGGTTGGTCTATACCACTCAGGCGACGGATGTCTCAAACGGAACAGAGACGCGTCAGGCTGCCGACTTCGTAAGATATACGAAGACGAACGACGGGTAGAAGAGATGGTTAGAAGAGGAAGAGAGGATGGTGGCAGACAGAGAAGGTTGTCTCACGGAGGAGGCTACCTCGCTGGGTTATAAGTGTTCACCTGCTTGTCAAGCTTGGAGCTGCTGGGATTGGTTGGCCCATCCCAACCTGTACTTTTTATGGAGTCTGAGACTTTGTGCCTGTTGAGCAGTTGGGTTCAGCCACGTACCATACTGTAGCTAGACCTGATGTACGCCTGTACGAGTACAGGTATTGAAGGTGGACAGACATGGGATCCCCGAGGCTAAACACGCACCAAGCCGTGGAGATGGGCCTCTCCATGTCCTTGGCATGCTGCGTATCTCGACTCCTCCCCATGGTCAGCCTATCACCGCACCGGGACTCGAGCAAGAACCAGCAAAAAGCCCGAGCCGGGGGCCTCAGCGGTGGAGAAGCAAGCTGAGAGAGGCAAGGGACATGGCCTCATGGTCTGCACGGACCGGGGCGAGGTCTCTGAGGCTGGACTAGCAGATTGAGATTGGGGAAGATGCACCCTTTGGGGGGCTGGTGTGACGGCATTTTCCCGCTGCTGCTGGCGTGTCTGCCCTCTGCCAAGGGAGCTAGCTGTTGTACCAAGTAATGGATCAATTCAGGGCCATGTAATAGATACGTTGATGTATTCTTGGGATGGACATGGACCCGTGGCTTCGTTGGAGAAAATCGGGGACCAATAATCCCACCTCGCCTGGGGAGGATGGTCGTGGTTGTGTGGGGTGGCCATGATCCCTGCATCTTTGACTTTTTCTTCTGGTTACGGAGAACGGTATCACACTTACATCCATCAGAGCTGATTATCTGCAGGCAAGAATCTCTAGTCGGCCGCGTAGACAGGCTTGGCAGCGTTGGTTCAGGACCTATTCTTCCCTCTTGGTCGTCATGGTTTGACTCGTGCGCCTTCTGCCCTGCTCTCCAACCACGCGCAAATGGAGGCTGTACGGGGTATTGGCATGACAAACGCCTCGATATTGATACGACGGACCGCCTGTACGACAGGGCTCGTCGTACGAGCCTCTTTTGCTTGCAGGGCGGATGGCCGAACACTTCAGGTTTGCCTACTCGCCTCGCTCGGGGCGTCCTAATGCTGCCACAGGCGAGCCGTCGCCTGGCGATGGGCACAGAGGGGAACGTGAGCCGATGACATTTCGGAGGAGCCCTAATAGTATTCGTACTTGTACGAGTAGTTTGCCACGAGACTGGGGCCATGGCGCTTCCAGTTGTACATAATAGAGTCGAGATGTCGGGTTATCTGGCCCCGCTCGTGCCACGGCGGTTGGCACCTTATTTGCTCAGCCGACAACAACAATACGAGTACATGGTATAGTATTAGCTGAGCTCGCTATACGCAGTCAATGTCTCAGGTAATCGAAATCATCCTGAGTCGTCTCGGTGGCTCATCCTGTATTGCCGCATCGTTCTGATTATTTCGTACTCGTATGCAGCAAACGCGGGGTGAGATGAGCTGTAGACCGAATGCATGGATCCCCGAGGCGCCGAGACGAGAAAGTGAACAAGACACCCGACATCCTCCATGAATAGACCAGCCTAGTCCATTCATCAGGCGAGCCAAGACGTCTGTGAGAAACGCCGGCGCCTGGCAGTCGATTGTTGGTTGATTTTCATTCTGGTGGCGGACACAAAGGACGAAAGAGATAAGCGGCCGAGAACATTCAACGCTAGAAAGCGCCACACGTTGATCCGAAAGCAAACGGCGCAGAAGGGTTCTAGAAGGGCGAGCTAGGAGGAATTAAGCACTGCGCTTGGGGCTTCTAGGGCCTGGGGAGGCGGATTTTGCTGCAACTCGGGGGCGCTTTAGTGGCTGCTCGTAGCGAGAGTCCGGCACCTGATTCTGGGCGCCGACAAGCACGGACGGGGTGTTATCTCGCTGCTGACGGGCGACATGTAGGTACATTACCTTATCTTTATTCTTATCTTTGCCTGGAACCTTTACTTTTTGTCTCTTGTCAAAGCAACGTGATGCAGATAACAAATCAACTTTTCCATCTTCAACCCGTCTGCCCATACAAACGAACCACCGCAACCTCTGGTCAACCACCACCACCACCACAACTCCATCCGCGACGACCCTAATACTACCTATTCACTCCCCTCTCTTCTCCTCTTCTCTCTCCAAATGCCCGCACTAGTCAGGCATCGTCCGTTTTTGTGGGCTTCGCGCTTCTAGGTTATCTTAAGGTTGCTGAGACCCGCCACACCCACGGCTTCTGATTTTCCCATTTGTCGGCATCCAGGGATAAGCATTTCGACCTGCCTATTTCGGGCCTTGACGTGATTTACCCCAGTCCTTAGGTCAAGGGCCAGCCGGTGGCTCGTCCCTCTGCATAAATGGAAAGGAGCGGTTGAAAAGAGCCAACGTGCGCAGCAAAGCATCTCGCAGCCGACGGTTGCCTCTCAGTGTAACGTGGTTGTCGTGGCTTACAGTGCATAGAAGCAGAGACAACAACTACAACAACAAGAAACCATGCAGACAAGACCAGAAGTCCGGTATTTTGGGCCTCATCGTCTTAGCCCTCAGCAAGCATGCGAGTAGCGTCAAGCGAACCTGTGCCTGTCTTGGCTCCCGCAGCCACAGACGCGCCCTTACGCCTTTGCATCTACATATATCGCCATCGGCTAGTTGCCTGTAGATGACATGCTCTGGTGCCGGTAGCCGTGGAGAGAACCGTTTAAAATGCCTCTCATGACCAGCATAGTCGCCAAATGCTATGATACCCGAGTGAATTCAGGCACAATTCATCCTCGTGCGGATATAACTCGTGTCCGCGCCCTGTCCAATACATTCCCGGGGATGCTTGAGCGCCAGCGCCATCATGTTGTCCGAAGGGGGTCCGATGTAGTTGCGTGTTTACTGATACCATTACCAGCCTGTAGGAACGCTCTCGGAGCACGGATCGGACTGATGAGGGTTTCTGGTCTTTGTTTCCGCCAAATCACACCGTCTTTTGTCGCCGTCTGTTTGTCGAGCGGGGATATCGCCAAGGCTCTTATCACTTGTCCAACGGAGCATCAACGCGAACTCGCCGAGGCAATCAACCGTGTGGTATCAGCGTAGTAACACTTAGTCACGTCAAAAGCAGAGATCAACAACTGGATCTTGGCATAAGCTTCTAGAACCCGACCAGCCCTGTGCTTTGCAACACCTTTGACTAGCCCTGGGATTGCGTTGGGCTGGTCTGGGGAGAGAGAGGCGCGTGCGACTCCGGCGACGCAATCTCAGATGCTACACAAAATCTCCCAGAATCCGCCTTGCAGGAGCGCATCTGCGTACACTGGCACCCAAGGGTTGGATCAAGGCCGATCTTTTTTTTTTAACGTGTTTTGCATTGACAGCCAGCCCGCTCTCCTGCAGAACTACTAAGGTACTACTGTAAAGTCGATTGCGGGAGCGCCAGATGCGACGCTGCATCTTTACTTTATTCACCATGTTGGGCCTAGGTGGCCAACGGCCGGAACGTCGCTCCACAGACACGAATCGCCTCACAAGACGCGACGCTACGGCTTCCGTCGGGACCTCGGAGTTTGCTTTTCGTGATTGTCCGCCTCAGCTCACGGACCAAGTGAGCACTGCCATCCCTTGGTGTCTCTCTCGGGGTCTAAATTTGGCAAAGGGACACATGGCTTGAATGACTTGAGACATGGCAAAACTGAGTGCGGATGGCAAAGTGTAGAGAGACGATTTCGATTCTGCCTTTCCCTCACATGCACATGCATTAGTAGACACACACAGTATGAGCCTATTGATCCATAGGCAGCTACAGCTGTGTGTTGTGGCCTCACCGTATCCCTAGCAGCCTCATGACCCGTTCCTGTGGGATCTAGCGCTACTACCTCGAGCCGTAGAATGGTTAGTTGCAGTTCTCCGTAGACTTGTGACCTTTGTTGGACCAGAGCATCGGCTTGTTGCATTCTAGCCTCTCTACCAGCCTTCATCTGATGGGAATCTCTGCCATGGAACCGCCCTGGAGGCACACATTCTCATCAAGAGGCATGGAGTCAAAGGAAACATGTTGCCAATAACATATCAATCGCCTTTCGATGAAGTCACCCCCAGAAAGATGATGTAGAGAAAGACAGGTACCTAAAACAATGAGACGCTCTACTTCAGGAACCACATCCCTCAAAGCCTCGAAACTACTTCTATGCCCTCAACAACTCGTCCAAAACTTTGCCTATCGCCAACACCTTCTCTTCTTCCAACCTCCCTCCTACAATCTGTACTCCAACGGGAAGCCCCATCTCAGCCATCTCCTCCTTGCGATCCCTCCAAACGCTACCTATCCACTCATCCGTCTCATTTCGCGGAGCGTAATCCCACTGCGCGTCACAATCGCCAGCCTCGACTTTGCCTCCCGGAAGGGCCAGCGCCACATAGTCAACCAAGTTCCATACCTTGGTGTAGCCCGTGTATCGGCTTGCTTGGTGCGGGACTGCCGAGTGAGGCATGACGGGCATGAGGATCGCGTCTACGGTCCTCCCCGTCGCGGGAGACTTGACGGATTTCCATTTTTCTAGGTGAGCTTGTCGTAGGGCGGCCTTGCGCTTGTTGAGCTGCCAGTAGTTGTACACGGAGATGGCATCGCCTGCGTTGACGAGGCTTTCTATGGCGGGTATAAAAGGCTCTCCTCCCGCCTCTACATCTTGTCGAATGTCTTGTCCGCCGTCGACGACGAATAAGTCGTCAATCAGGTCGATAGATTCGGCATGGAGATCTAGTGGCCAGTCAATGACTTCATGGCCTGCGGCTCTAAGAGCTGCCGCTGCTTGTTGCAACACTCTGGTGACTGGCGGATGAGGCCTGACTATGCCATCGTCAAGAAAGAGGCCGACTGTCAGGTTCCTAGAAGCATATTCGTCATACATGTTCTGCCGCCATGCGACAGGCGAGACATGGTGGTCACTCTGCCACGGCTCACGGAGAATGATTTCTCTCGTGGCATGGTGGATGGTGGAAAGGGAGCGACCGAGCGGACCAACCGATGACGGTGAATGTTCTTGGCCATCTGTCGACACAAGACATCCCCAGTGCGGCAATCTCGAGTTCTGCGACGCATTAGCTGTTTTTTTTTTCTCGTATCACTGGGAAAGAAGCCAATTCGTAGACGTACACTGCATCTGAGGCCGTAGAGACCCATCATGGAGCTTGGGATACGAACGCTCCCGCCAATATCTGTCCCCCACCCCAAGATGCTGCCCTTCATGTATAATGCTGCGCCTTCACCACCGGTTGAACCTCCTGGAGTATATTCTGCGTTCATGGGATTCGTGGTCAATCCATAAAGCGGATTGTCCGTCTCTCCCCACTGTATGTTGTTAGAAACGTGTTATTCCTTTCTCTATACTTGAAAGACTTATTCTATACCATGATGCTTTGAGGAACGTTTGTCTTAGCTATGACGACGGCACCCATTGATCGCAGCATTTTGACCAGCGCAGCATCCTCAGAAGCAGGCTTGAGTGCCCTCACAGTGTATCCAAGTGAGGTATCATAGCCCTTGACGTTGAACTGGTCCTTGAGCGTCACTGGAACTCCGTGGAAGGGGCCAATGGGTTTGCCATTTGCTCGAAGATACTCATCCAGCCTTTGAGCGTCTTGAATGGCTTCGGAGAAGAGCACTTCCGTGAGGCTGTATTCCCAAAGGCTAGTTGTCAGTTATACAGCTACATGTACATTAAGCAGCTAATTCAGAGAAAGGGGGGCTTGCCAATTCGTCTATTCTCGCCATGGTTAGATGTCTGTAGAATATATGCACCCACTCAAACACGAGTATACAAACTCACCTTGTTATGGGCTTCAATAGCTCTAAATTCGCCGCCACAATGTTAGTCAATCCAGCGGAACCTGCAAGAGTGAAAGTCGCTACCTTGTAATGTATGCCTTTGCCACATCTTCACTCTTCAGTTCTCCCGTAACCAACAACTTTGATAGAACAACAACGTCATCAATACCCGTGATGTTTTCTGTCACGGCTGGATCCTGATCGGCGATAAAGGCATCTACGTCTGACTGCCTTTGCTGCTGCTTTGCCGCGACGGTCTGTCTCCAGTCACGTTTGGCGCTCATTGTGTCAACTGCCGACTCTAGGACTTGAAGTCGGTGTGTCTTCGGAACGGCCTCGATGCTCAATCTCTCCGCCAAGAAATGAATTCAAAGATGCTAATTGTCTCACAGACTGCTCACTCCACAAAGGCAACACAATGAATCTCCGTTGTTCTTCGGCGTTTACGCTGAGTAAGTACGCTGAGTAATAATTTGTCGCTGATGGCGCCAGACCTTGCCCGTCACGGAACCGGCTCTCGGCGTTTCACCACTACGGAATCTTCCGTTTACAGGTCGGCGATTTCAAGCAAGGAAGAAGCCGATTCCGGGACGAGACGGTAAAGCTGCCGGTCGTTTCCCTCGAGTTTGTGTTGAAGATTTTTTTTAATCCAAATAGTCTCAATAAATGATTTAAAACAGGCTAACTCTTAAGGGGGTGAAATTGGTAATTGCCGATATCCAAATAGAGTTGAAGTTTACTAACAGATAGTGGCTTTGTGTTTAGTGGAATGTTGTGGAACCTGCATGTACAGCTTAGATAGTGAAGGTAGAAACAAAAAACTAGAATTGAAATACCCAGACTTTTACACAAATATGTTGAAGGTCCAAGACTATATACATGTCTATATGCATCACACAATTTCCGTATCTCGATATTCAGTAATTACGTGTACTCAATGCTACCAAATTCAGGACTCAGTTCATGCGAGATGCAAAAGAAAACCAAAAAAAACACTATAAAATTGTATAGATGTTTTTTTTTTCGGCAACCCCCTTGCCAGTCTATACTCCCAAGTGGGGGACAGAAAAACCAAGACAAAGAAGATTATCAACGCCTACCTAGTAAACTATACACCGCCCGTTCTTTCAGTATCTACAACTATATCTACAGTTCTCTATTAACTCCTACTATATCTATATCTTACCATTAACTACTACTATATCTACATCTCTTTAGTAACTACTACTATATTTATATTTCTCTAGTAATTACTACTATATTTATATTTTTTTAATAACTGCTACTATAGTTATATAGTTAAATTTAGGTGTTAGCTAAATAGGCGTTCTTTCATAAAGGTACTAGATACACTTAGTCATTAGGGGCTTATATTCCTGCATATATGCACTTATTTCTTTTGCGGTCTTGCTTTTTCTGTCCTCCACTTGACTCCTAGGTACAATTTATTTTACCAGGAACCGCCAGCTCAACCAAACATTGAGCTGAAAAGTCGCCACCACCAATCCTACGGTGTCACCGAGTCGAGCAACGTCATGCATCTCCAGGGATTTGCCCGATTTGCAGCATTTAATGATACTTTTCGTGGTACATTTCATCATTTGATTGTGCGTTTCGTGGCGCACCTTCACTGCCTTTCCATTTATGGACCAATTTTCCATTTAGGGAACAATTTGTCATTTATGAACCAATTTGTATAGTTGAGGGTTTAGATCATCGCCTCTTACAAACGAACTAGTACGCGATATAAGCGACCCTAGCTACATCCAGGCGGTTGACTTCACCGTTCTGCTTCCTTTGAACCGGATAGAGTTAATGGCCGTATACAGAAATCTTCAAGTGCCCGAATTCCTACTCCTAGCAATGAGCTATTGATCGGAAATACAAGAGACCATGGACCTTTTGACTATCTCTTTCCGCGATAGGCTTGATGAAGCAGATAGTCTCATACAGGCCTCGCGTCTACCAAGTCCATATCCTAGTGTCATTGGAAGTCAACTTAACTTAAATTTGTATCATTCTTTATCACCCTTAAATTCTCCGACTTTCGTTACTCTATGCCTCTTTCTGTCTGCCCCTTGACGCTTAACTCCGGCTTCTATCAACGACCGGGAGAAGAAACACTACTAGGATCGCCTTGAAATCCTCTATGCCATGCAGAATGATAACCAGGAGAAGGAACAGGAAAAAGAATTTAGCTTTGTCGAATACACCGACGCAAAACTCCCTACCGATCCAGCCGTCCGCAACGTGATCCGACGACATGCTATGCGAAATGTGGCCGAAACGCGACGTCAAAGAGATAACTACGGCAAAATTGGTACCAGTGGTATCAAACAACCTCCTAAATGGATCTTGAACACAATTCTAAAAACTTCGGGCTCTGCTCAGTCCTCTTCTTCATCAGAGGCAGCATCTGCTAGTCGTGACGATGCACCAGCGAGCGTTATTGCTCCCACCAGACGCGAATATCCAGCCGGCCCTTCAGCTCCACTGCCAATGGGCATTTCAGAAGCTACATTTGCCGAAAACTTTGCAATTCTACATCTGGTAGAGTCACTCGCGGGACTTCATCTCGGTGTCAAAGCCCAACCATCTCCCAATCCGAGACTAGAGTTACATAAATCGCAGTTTCCTCAAAGCAAGACTCTACTATCTTTCATTCCATCTCGCTATGGACACGTTACATCGTTGACATGTGCCGTGGATTGCCTTGCAGCCCGTATTCGACAGATCACACTTAAAGACGATGGCTTCTCAGAGGACTCGGATTTGGAGGTCTATCGTCTATACGACAAAGCCTTAAAGGCTCTTCAGGAAGCACTTAATGATGCGGAGGAGTGGAAAACGCCGGAAACACTATGTGCCGCGGAATTACTGGGGTTCTTTGAGGTATTGACCATGTATAGCTTCATTGATGACGTTTACTAAAGCATCATTGTAGCTTTTAAATGGACGGCCAGAAACAGCGCATTCTTGGACACAACATGCCGCGGGCGTAGCTCAGCTCATACAGTATCAAGGGGCCAGTCACTTCCAGACAGATTTTGAGTTGGCTCTGATTGCGGCCTACGTTGGCCCTTTGGTAAGTAACATCTACTGTCGCTGAGCTTGAAACTTGTTCTAATAATATGCGATTATTCAAGGTTCATGAGGCGTTTCTTAACCATAGGACGTGCTTCTTGGCAGAGGATGAATGGAAAAGAGTGATACGAGAGGCAATTGGCGGTGGCAAATCCAACTCAACGGACGATAAGAATGCCGTGCTCTCTCTATGGACGCATCTTATAGACGGGCCGAATCTCTTCAAGAAGATTACCGAAATGGTACTAACTCCAGAGGCAGTTCCCGCCAGCGATATTCAAGAAGCTGTAGAAGGCCTCATGGACGATTTGCAGGAATTACACGAATGGCTAGGCATGAAGTACGACATTCACAATACCAATTATCCACCACAAAGTACAACCAGCAATTTCTATGCGTGGCATATGAATTTCCGACAATCCATCATCAACCTACAACAACAGAGGAACGCTAGCTGGCCAATCCTGCAAGGAGCATGCATAACATCCTGGCTCACGAGAGTACGCCTTCTCACGGCATTGGCACCCGCTCGGTTCCACGATCTGGAGATGGTGAGCCAAAAGTTCGCTTGGGACATCAAGAGCTGGAGGACGAATTCGTCGTCTCTTGTGAACGCCGGCTTGCTGGGCGGCTTGTTCATGTGGCAGACTGTGTGCGTGGGAAAGGTGAATTGTAAAACGAATGCGGTGTGGACTGATGGATGGTCTTCGGGATGGTATGGGCGAGATAGAAAACATGGAGGGATGATTGAGAAGGAGAAATTTATGGCGTGGTGTGATACGATTGGGATAGATGTTGGATGATAGAGTGGAAGTGAGGTGTCCTGAAATTGGGCTTGTTATAAGAAAGCATTTGCATCAGTTTATACATGAACGCAATAGAAAGAGATAAAGACATTAAGTTTGATATATGGAGAATTTGAAGACCAGTATTATCATAACATTATAACTTGGGCTGATATTTCACTTTATATACGTCTTTTTCTTAGTCAAGAAAATGTCATGGAAGTGACACTGTAACAACGGAGGGAACTTCTAAGTGGCCTTTACAACTGCGTATAAATCTAAACGACGGCAGACTGGGAAGCATAAAAGAGAGACCATTTTGGTAAACCAAACCAAAATCGAGCCATATAAGTACACTGTATGAATCTCAAATCCCACTTGTAAGATATCAAACATCTAAACTCATGTACAACATAAAGCTTCAATCAAGCAACTGACATACAGGAACCAAGCCAGTAGCGGAAATAATTCGGGGTTGCTTATGAATGATTGACAATGGTCAACTATGGAGTAATAAACTCAGCCTCGGGATATTCTAATTCAAATCACAGCTACGGTGAGCTCAATGAGCTTAACAAAATAGTGTCTTAGGATTAGTGATGGCCTCACCAAGTTTAGTAATCCAGTGCAGGATTACAAAATAGCTTATTCGTCAAAACTTTTGACGAACCTGTTCTGGTAATTCTTAAGATTGGAAGCCGGATGAATGAAATGTGCATATTCTCTATTTTACATATTCGCTAATTGTACTACCAGAAATACAGAGAATAACATAAACTTAAATTGCGTGATCGTTCAAGATGTGAAGGCATATCCGCCTAGCCTGGCGTACATATATCTAAAATCCATGCCTGGATTCTTCTCCAACATATCAGCAGTCATCGACGCCGACCGTATATCCCCAGATGCCGCCATGTATCTCAGCGTACGAATCGCCCAGGCGCGCAGTTCAGGGTTTCTCGATGCACTGCCGGCTATAAACAGTGCTGGAAGGAGGATGCCGCATTTCAGTGTCTGAATGCTGGAGAAAGGAACGCTGTTATTCGGGCGGGCGGCGGGGAGGATAAACGGGGGTACTGCGGCACAAACATCCTCGGCGAAGCGCTCCGTACGACTCCATGATTCTGCAAGTGTGTTGCTCACTTCATCAGACCCGTCATCCTCCAAATGGGTTTGAATATACGATTGGAGCTGAAGCTGCATTATTCGAACAGTGTTGCGCACTTGCGCTGTGAAATGGTCCCTGTAAACATGATAATAATCTCTGAAGATGAGAGCTCGATAGGCGGGGTCCTCCTCCGAAGCCATCACTTTCCTAGGCTGCCATCTCTGGGATACGGTATCCTCAATTTCACGATACGCATCGTGGAGGTCCTTTGCCGTTGCAACAATCTCGCCATCAGATAATTTCCCCTCGGCGACGTCAATTCGAAAATTGATCATCCGTTGGTTCATCTTGGAAAGGCGCCACTTGGCGTCATCCTTGTCGTGATATATGTCGAGCCTTCGCCCTAGTTCCGCCACACCTTCCGGGATCCGGTGAGAAGCAATGTAGCAGCTGATGAGGAGGGTTATAAAGAGTTTGTTGGCCAATGTTCTGCTGATTTCGCTTCTTATCATGTCATTGTAGCCGCGGGCCTGGATTAGCGCTAGAGCCCCATTGAGATGGGCCAACCAAGGCGCCGCCGCCCTGAGGTCACGACCCATGATCTTCTCGTAGAGGTCGAGGAGCAGCACCGACTGCAGCGTGGAATCGGCGCTCGAGAGTTCTGGATTAGAGAGAGCCGCATTGACTCGCCGTAGAGCAATCATGTATTGCTGAGCTGCTAGTCGGAACAGCTCCCTTGATTCTACCGGGTTCTTATTGGCCGCAAAGGCGAGACTGGCTGCGTCTACACTAGCTGACAAGTGGTCATCCGCTTTTGCCTTTTCGTACAGGGAAGGTAGGATATTATAGCTGCTAGATAAGCCAAACACATAGTGAGCAAAGAAGTCGTGGCGGGCGCGCACATTCCACGGCGTCTGCGGCTGCGGAATCAGGCTGCTGCTGGTGTTGGGCAAGATGACATGATTTAGGGTGCCAAACTCCAGAGGCGCCGTCGTTGCCTTGGAAGCCAGCATCTTGCGCTCAACGCTGCGCGTCTGGTCACGGAAGATGAGCTCGTTTGGGTCTCGGTATCCAAAGCACGAGATGTTGGCCCGCAGACACTGGCCACATCCATCCTTGCGCAGGTCGCACTAGAAACCCCCATTTCCGCGTTAGCCAGGAGAACCTCATGTGACTGATGATGGTGTACAGGCGGGATCCGTACTTTGAGCTTACGCTTCCTACACGGCAGACAATCTTTGGAGGGTCCCCGATAGACCATTTCGTCAAGTTCCGGTGTCTAGTTTGATGTATGAATGGCAAGGGGAGTGAAGAGGTACCGGTACAACACCAGACCCCTGTTCTGTTGCGCGCTGACGGATGACAAACAGAGCTGGCACTAGGAGACGATCAGGGCGCTAAACAGCGATTGCACGCACTCCATACAGTCGACGGCCTTGTCGAAAGATGAAGATTCATTGTGCAATGTCCAGCCTGGGCGTCTGCGGAAGTTGGTTGCATCTCGGAGCTAAAAGTCGCGAGTCGGTTCGCCTTCTACGTAACAGCGGGCGCTAGGCCTACAAGGGCTAGCGTTCCGGAGTTTTAGATCGGTGGATCCCGTACCTGCCCCCTTCCAGAACGATGCACGTATTTGGCATGCCGAGATTCGTTCCTCAGGCATTGAGATCGGGGTTATGAAGAGGGCGAACCGACTTTATCTCTCTTCCAAGTTACATTTGACTTAATTGCTGCATAGCAGATCGAGCCGCCGGGGATAAAGCCAAGTCAAACCGCGAGCCCAATGCCTATTTGGGGCATGATCTCTAAGCTTCAACGGCCGCGGTTGGTGTGCTGAAAGACAGGGTATCCACCGCTCCGTTTCGGCCCTGCAAGCCATTAAAGCAGCCAGTGAGCGAGTTGACGATGACTTCAAACAAGTTACAGCTCGGAGAGATTAAGTCCGGCACTGATATTTCCACCTGGTCGCTAACTCCGGGCGTCGCAATGTTTATAAGATGTCGCTTGAACCGGGTCTGTCGCAATGGCTAGAATAGACTCGACCCAACTTCATAATTACATCGAAAAACAGACACAAAAATGGTGTTTCAGTATAAGCGTGTTCTCCTTGTCGGCGCCACCGCTGGCATCGGCGCTGCCATGGCAGACAAGCTCATCGAAGAAGGATCCAAAGTCATTGCCGTTGGCCGTCGCCAGGAGCGGCTTGATGCCTTTGTGGCCAAGCACGGCGCGGAGCGTGCCAGTGCCATCCGGTTTGATGTCACCGACAGGGCTGGTCTCGACGCTTTTGTCAACAAGTAAGCATGATATACGCCGTAATCTTGTTGCGTTCACGAGTCAAGGCTGATCAGTGACTGGAATTCAGGGTTGTCCAGACGTACCCCGACTTGGACTGTGTCTTCCTCAACTCGGGCACCCAGACCCAAGCCAAACTTACTCGCCCACAAGAAATCGATCTTGAAGCTTTCCACCATGAGTTCAATGTCAACTACACGTCAGTCGTGAACCTCACCATCAAGTTTCTGCCTCATCTCCAGAAGAAGGATTACCCCACCAGCATCATCGTCACAGGGTCCATCTTGGGCCTGATTCCCGCCTTTGTGATGCCAGCGTATAGTGCCTCTAAGGCTGCGCTCCGAGCCTTTTTCGATTGCCTTAGACGACAGAACCAAGGCTTCTCAAAGGTCAAGTTTATTGAGCTGTTGCCTCCAGCTGTACAAAGTAAGCGTTCTACTTCTCCGGATTCCGGCGAGGGCACTTGTCAGTGATCAAAACTGACGTATTTAATAGCTGAACTGCATGATTACATGGGCATTGAGCGTGGCCGTGCTCTGGGCATGCCTCTCGACCAGTTCACTGAGCAAGCATACGCCCAGCTTGCGACAGATAAGGAGATAATCATCATCGGAAACCTTCATGGCTCTACCGTGGAAGCTACGCAGGAGTTTTTGGAGAAGAGGGGCGGCATGTTCAATGCCATTTCCGACGCCATGGCAGTTCATTTCCAGCCCTAAAATGAGGGACCTTGGACAGTTATATAGATCTTTCGAGCAAGCGAACAACTAACAAACGGAATTTTGTTTTGCGATGCCTCACATGTCCATTTAGTGTTTTGTACGGCTGTGCTGTGATGTCCCATTTCCAGGCTGGATGAGTATTCAATCCGCCACACCTCTTCCCTGACGTTGCCATAGGTAAGCGATATATATGATTGATATTGTAAGCCCAGCCTGTTCTAAACCAAAAGTTTGATGGCCGGAAACTGTGGGGCATCGGCGTGGGTGGAGCCCCGAGACCCCGGAGCTGTCATCGGGCTATCCATCTCCAACTTTCTGCTATGAGGTATTGAATACCAATGGAATGATGGACACTTACAGACCTCGGAGTGGTCCATCCATAGCCCTATCTAACCCTCGTTCGATTTATCCGCGTCCAAGCTCCTATCAAAAAATCGGGCGATGGCGCAAACTTTAATGCCCTGTTCCGGACACAGAATCTCCTGATCCGCCCACCCAAGCACCGCCGACGTCACCTAAACGTCGTCGGAGGCTACAAAACTAGTGGGAAAGAATTCCATTTCGAAGTCTCGAGATTCTATTTGAATTCAAGAATCTTGAAAGACTTGATACCAAGAATTGCAAACGGCCTTCTTGCTCATTTACCAGCAATCGATCCAAGCACACCACCGCTTAGAAAATGCTCTCTTACATCCACACCATGACCCCCCCTACAAAAGTCTTCTTTCCCGCGTTTCAGCTACAAATCTGTGGGGAGCTCTTCGTGCCGGAGCCAGGGTCGCCGAATCGCATGGGTGCGGCGGTCGTCATAAGCCATCCGATGACAGGCGTCAAGGAGCAAACGCCGACGGACTACGCCAAGCTCCTCTCCAGGGCTGGCTTCTACACGCTCATCTTCGACGCCGGGTACCAAGGCGAGAGCAGCGGCGAGCCTCGCGGGCTGGAAGACCCCCGCCAGCGCGTGGAAGACATCAAGGCGGCGGTGAGCTACCTGACAACACTGAGCGGCCGAGTGGACGCCAACAAGATTGGGCTCCTGGGCATCTGCGCCTCCGGAGGATACGCCTCGTACGCGACACAATCAGACAGCCGCATCCAGTGCCTGGCGACGGTGAGCGCAGCCTGCGTAGGGCGCATGACACGCAACGGCGGCGTCCATCCGCACCACAGAGAGAACCCGCAGGCCATTGCCACGGCTCTCGAGGCCGCGGGCCAATGGCGGTCCCACGCTGCAAAGAACCCGACGTCCAAGCCCGCGGCGCCCGTCATGTTCGAGACGGACCCATCCAAGGTCGCCGAGGGCGCGGATTTCTTCTTCAGGGATGCAGCCGCGTACTACGGTACGAATCGCGGGAAACACGAACGATCTACCCAAAGAGTCCCGCCGCAGAGTTACGACCTCATGGTCAGCTACGACTCGTTCAATCTACAGCATCTGATAGCGCCACGGCCGCTATTGATGATTGCGGGATCAGAGGCGCAGACGCTTCATTACAGTCAGGCTGCCATTGACCAGGCCAGGCGGCCCAAGGAGCTGTTCGTGGTGCCGGGCAAGAACCACTTTGATCTATACGACGACCTGCGAGAGACGGGACCCAAGGTGGTGGACTTTTTCATCAGCGGCTTGGAGTGAAAGTTTAGAACAAAAGACAAGGAGAAAGAGAGAGAAAACGTACTTTGCACATTACGAGGCGTTCGCAAGCTGTGGTTTCTGGGTTAGGGATTTGGAATTTGGAATTTGATGTGTATAGTAATCAGGCGGGTTTACGCCGTGCTGGTGTCGAGGAGCTGGAGCCAGCATATCTTGCCGCGCAAATGTTGAGTAATCGGAACGGAGTCATGTCGTGCTAGCATGTTTTTGCCCAGCCGGCCTCGAACAACGAGTCCGTACAGCATGACGAAGATCTGCCATCCAAAGAGGTCGGAATCGTGTCATAACAGAGAAGCTCCGGGGCTTCCCGTTCCCTCGGGAGGCTCTATATCCGGCACGAGGCAATACCGACGAGGATGATTTAGAGATGGTGAATCAAGAATTGGTTGCGTTAATTTGTTCAGAGGAAGCTCATTATTCCACCAACCGAGTTTGAGCGTACATTTTATCAGCTCGTTGATTAGACGGGATACAAAAGAAACAATAGTCGGCCGAGGAAGCCCAGCGTTTGTGGCGCCCGCTTCCGGCCTAGTCGCCGGTGTATGATCTGCAGCCTTTTAATAGGTAGCTCGAGATGGCCATGCAAGCCAATCCTAATCCTAATCCTCCCGGGCAGTGATTTGTCTTGTCGTTCGCACGGCATTTCTGGGCCTGCTTCAGCTCGATTCACACGGAAAGGGGGCGGTCCACCAACGGCCTACAGTGGCCTAGCTGGAGGATTGCGGGAGTCGATATTACATGTAATCAAGCCGCCTATCCCACCCAGCATTTAGTCCAAACGCACCTTTTTTTCTCCTTTCTTTTCCTTCTCTCTTGTTGCTTTTCCCCCTTGCTTTCTTCTCTTTCTACTACCGTTTGCTATTTTACTCCAGTCCACCCTAGTCACGGCATTCGGTCCCCCCCCCCACGTTTGTTTGTTCCCTGCACGGCCCAACTGTAACGCAGCGTCTGACAGGTGACAAGTCGATGCACAGCATAACGTCAGTTTCCGCCTCCAATTCCTTAGTCAGCCGCTTCAGGTCCCAAATCGCCCTTCAAGCCACACTCTGATTTCCAATCGCGACACCAACAAAACATCGCCAAAGTCACTTTTTCTCCCGTGGCCCAGCATCGCCGTGGGCTCTCGTATCGTGCAGGTCGAGGCAAAGACCCGTCATCTCTCAGCTGCATGAGATGCCCCTGCGAATGCTCTCCCTGCTTCCATAGAGCAAACCACCAGACCGCGGGCGTAGCCTCCCTTGCATTCAACTGAGACAGCTCGATCGCTCCAATTGGCCCAAGTCCGAGATTTATGAGTCAGCTGCGTTGTTGGTGCTTGGTTAGGAGACTAGGTCGGGCCATTTAAAGAAATGCTGCCGTTCCCCTCTTCTTCTTCGTCGCCTCTTCGTCGTTCCATCTCGCCGTCTCAATCTCATCTACTTGAACCACCGATGGACTCAGACGAGGAGACGGACCCATTCTCCATTGTCTCGTCAGAAATCGAAGCCCAGATAATCCTCGGCTTCGGAACTGCCAGAAATGCACCTCCGGAGAGGGCAGTCGAGGCCGAAACGTTTGCCTACCATGCTCTAGTCAGCGAAGGAGGCCGTCCATCACATCCTTTGAGCCTCCTCAAAAGCATCGTCTCTGCGCCGGGCAAATACCGTGACATCTTAGCCTTCTGGCAAGACCAGTCAGACGAGTGGCAGGTCTTTGGCAAGCAGCTGACCAGATGGAGGATGTTCCTGTCTCACCAGAAATCATCTCGGCGCCCACCCCGATTCCCCAATCATCTCGAAGAACTCACTGAACGGCTGGAACGTCACAGTTTTGCGCTTCCTCCTGGGTTTGATAAGCCACCAAATGGGTTCTGCAGGCATATAGATCAGCAGAACAAGTTGGCAACCTGGATAGAATATATCAACTACGAATTTACCAGGCGCGACGAGTACGACAAATGGCTCGAGACGTGCCAGCCGGGCTATGATGCAGCTTTGGCTCAACTCATGGATGCACAGGTTCTGGGCCCATTCGAGCAGGTCAGGACGCCAACGAGTGACATTTGCCGCCCATCCAGCCTCGAAGTTACCAGGCGAAGGGACGAACGCCGCAGGGCTGAGGAGGAATGTGAGACGGCCAGGAACCGATTAAATTGGAACGATCCGCTTGGGGGGCCGCGAACTAGCCAGCAAATGGAACGAGAGCAACGCCTATACACAGAGGCCAGAGAACGGCTAAGAATGATTAACAAAAGAGGCTATATAATCGCAGACTTTGCTCGCAAGACACACGCCTATCGGTTTGCCCAAGAGAGATCAGAGCGTCACGAGCTGCTCTTGCGTTGGGCGCTGGATCAGATTCCCTTGATCGAGGAAGAGCTCAGGAAGGAGGACCAGCTGGCCTTGGCTGGCAATATTCGAGGCGTCTCCCCCATCTGCGACGGACCGCCGACGAAGCAGTCTTTTCCGCTTTTCCAACAACTTCCGCCCGAAATCCGACATCGCATCTGGGGCGAGCTGATCCCGAGGAGGCCAAGCGCGCACTTTTTCGACGTGTTGAATCACCAGCGCAGACGTCATCTGGCGCCGTCCTGGTCCACAGAGGAGTTTCGCGTGCGTGCCACCACTTCACGCAACTCTGGCTATCTATCCGTGTACACTCTCCTGGCGACCTGCCGAGAGTCGCGGCGTCTCATCGAGATATACTACATGTGTCGACATCGCGGCATAAAGTGTCCTCTATCAGGCGGCACCATCAATTTCAACGAGCAACCGCCGGATTTTCGGACATTTGACTGGATCCCGTTTGACGATTTAGTCATCTTGAACTTTCCACCTATCCAGGTCCCTCACCTCCCGGCAGGAAATGCCTTCACCCTGTCTCCTGGCCCGAACCAAGCCGCACGGAACATTGGCGTGTGTGTCCCGACGGAGATTATGAGCATGAACCACTTCAGTCCCACAGATGAAGGCGAGGGCGATGACGATGCTGCGCAAATCCCCCTGATTCCAGAGTTCATCAACAAGCTGCACAGACCCATTCACCCGGATCATGAAAACGGCGTCGTTCGCCGGGGGATCTGGAAGCTATACCTCATCGTCGAGGGGTGGGTTCCGAACCACACGACGATGCAGGTATCAGTGGGCATCGACACCAACACGTCCGTAGACAAATGGGCAGCCAACTACGTGTGCTGGCTCTCCCACTCCGCAAGGAAAGAGGAACGGACTCAGCTGTGGAAAAGCATAATGGGAGAAAACCTGGAAGACGACCAGCCCCCTGAAGACAGCAACGAGCGTCGGCTGTGGTGGCTAGGCTCGGGAGATTCCGCGCTGGCGTCCCTCTGCCCGAATGATTCCGTCCAAAAGTCCGCCGCGAGGAGGTTGCGTGAGTTCATGGAGACGCTTGCCGGAGCGTGTGACTTGCAGCCGTGGCACAAGGGCTTCAATGGCGTCGAGGCCCTGGGCTGGCTGGAGCCCGCGGGCATGGATGTGTTGGAGGCGAATCCGTGGGATGTAGTGGACATTATTCGGAACCGAGGCGGACGTCCGCCTGCTCAGTGGAAGGGCCGAGGGCAATTTTCCAACTGAGACGGCGAGTTGATGGGTTTGATTTGATAAAAGGGGGGAGAAGACAAGGCAAAAGATCTGATGATGATAATGAGCAGGAATACACACCATCTTGGAATTGCGATAAGTTTATCTATCCGAGCTGAAACTGAGATACCCCGGATACATTATACACCTATATTTCCTCTTTGTATATGTACTTTCTTTCGTAGCCTTTCCATGGCTCCTCTAGGATGCGGTTCATTTAGGCACTACAGGCATTATCACAGCGTGTGGAGTACAAACCCTGAATTTATTCATATCATTTGTCTATGTCTATCAGAATCTGTCACGGCCGCTGTTAAGCTCTGTCTCTTTTGTTTCTTCATCTCTTAGGATTCATTTGCGCAGAAGAAACTGAGGCTCTTTTGCGATGCTCTGTGTGACGCCTCGGCTTTTGGCAATCTCTTTCCGCAATATTGCCCTCTTGATGGGAGCCATCGCGGCAAGGGCAACCTCCTCTCTTCGTCAAAGGTCGATATTCACCGATACCGCACCTTCGATCTCAGCAATGTGAGCTATCGCCAAGAACGCCGACAAAGAAGAAAACGCGACGGGGTGGTGAAATGCTGTACTTGAGCTATCCTTGTCCCAATGCCCAGCACGTTGCAATCGGCCTTTGGACATTTTGGTTTTGTTTTGTCTGAAGCTGACGTGGGTGAGAGCCGAAAGGCCGTCGAACGGCATTTTCCGCCAGATAGGACAGAGTGCCGGGGAGAGTGGGTTCCCCGAGTTTTGCTCGGAGAATTGAATGCACCGGAGAAGAGTCGAGCACAGTATTCGATTGCGTTTGTGCTGCATCTTGAAGGGTTGCTCTGTTGTTTCATAGGCAGCTTCCGGTGCCTAGGTGCAATGTTGTGGTTTCCGAGACATGTGTTTGATAGCAATTCCCACCCAATTGATGAATCGCAGCCCGAGTGTCATGCATGTCTTCACCTCTCTTGAGCTATATCCCAAGCCAGGCTTCAATTCCAGTACGCTGTCATGTGGTTCAACCAGCGGGTGTTCGTAAAAGGGTATTCATCCGTCAATTATGCGTAAAAGTCGGTCAGGCCGCCGCGGGCTGCGGATTGTTGCCAACCGTCTTATAGAGGTCCCTCAGCTCAAACTCTTCGTGCGCACCGTCCGGCAGCTCTCCCACAACGCGGCCCGGCTGGCCAGCCACTATGGAAAAGCTCGGAATGACCATGTTGGCAGGGACAATCGTGCCGTCCAGGACCTTGACGTAGTCCTTGATTATGGCAAACTCGTTGACGACGCATCCATTCCCTATGGACACATGATTGCCGATGCTCGCCGCCTGCACCACGGTGCCCTGCCCGATGAAGACGTGGTCTCCGATCCTCAGCGGCATGTACGTGAAGACGCCCTTGTAGATGCGCCCGGGCGGCCGCAGCAGCACGGCGCGCGAGAGGAAGCAGTAGCGGCCGATGGCGACGGCGGTGGTGTTTTGGGGGGTGGTTCCGCCGGACGAGGGCGGGGGCGCGGCGGTGCGGACGAGGTCGCCTCGAATCATGACTTCGGGCTGGATGACGGTCTTTCCGCCGAGCATGATGTTTTGAGTGCCGACGAGGACGGCCTTGCGGGCGACCTTGTTGCCGGTGTCCTGGATGATGATGATGATGCCACGTTAGTAGGCGAGGCTTTCTTCTTCTTCTTCTTCTGGCCAAGATGCAGTTTTGACTATGGCTATGAAAAGATGAGAGAGTTTGCTTACCGTTTCGATATAGTCTCCTTTTGCTGGACGGCGCGACATGCTGGGCGTTGTTGGGCAGAGGTTGGTGTTTGATGCTAAGCTGGTTGAAGTTGCAGATCACGAATCAATGCTCTTGGGCACGGCTGTGGTGGGGGAGCGGTTTTGTAGCTTGAGCTATGGCCACCTCCCACCTGTGACAACTTGCAGCTACACTTGCAGCTACACTTACAGCTACTTACACTTACAGCTACACTTACAGCTACACTTACAGCACACACCTACACCTACATCTACAGGCAGCCTAACTAGAAATCCATGCGAATGCGACTCTTGATCTCGATTGATGGCATTCGCAACGCGTGGCCACGGGGTATGGCAGTGGAGATTCATCCACTCGCATCATGTCCAACGCCGTCCACTGGAGGTAATTTATCAAATGTTCATGCACGCACACGGACAAAGAGGATTCTCGTCAGGTGCTGAGCTGCATAACGCCTTAGACCGAATCCCGCCAAATCCTCCAAGCACGGAACTCGTCCCCGCCATCACTTTTTAGCCCTCGGGCTCAACCACCCAATCCAGCGTCAACAGCTCCCCTGTCAACTCGTCTTAGCTGTCGACTTAGTCTGGCATCCAGGCCCTATTTCTGCCTCTGGCTTGTCTTACTTTGGCCTGGCCCGGATGGAGATGGTTTCCGCTTTCGCGTGCTGTGGGCGAGGCTATGGCTCGATTCATGGTTGAATATGCGAAGACCTGCATCCTCCCCCGGGCTGCCTCTCGTCTCGTCGATTTTTAGCTGCAAGGGCGTCGGGATGCCCCCAGTGAATGAAACAACTATTAATATATACTTCCGCTGGATCGTCATAGACTTCGCACGAGTTTAGTTTCTTTCGGTGTTTTCGTTGCTCCGGCTTCTCTCTCTTTTCGCTGTTTTAATATCCTCACGGTCGCGATGAAGAAAGGCATTTCTTGACGCAAACACAGTATTGCGGCAATACTCGGTACATGATCGCCGCGGCCATGCGACTTGGACCATTTCTTGCAATTCGCTCTCTAGAAAATGCTGCAACTCCAACCACGGAATTTCCCCAGCAGACGTCTCATCCAGTATCAGAGGCCGCAACTCGAACAGCGGTAGAGCGAGACCATTCGTATGCGCCGGATCCTACGTGTACTACTACTACACAGACATATCCGCTGCCCAGCCAAAGCAATAACACCCAGACAAACAGCGCCCAGACCGGAAACGATGGCCTTGACGCAACCAAGATAGGTCTGATATCCGGCATCACCTTGGGGATACTGGTGGTGATAGTGGCCATAGGGCTCTTGATATATAGCTTCAGCGGCCGAAACCCGAAAGAAGAAGCAGACGAGGATGCGGACATCAGGAGCTGCCAGGTAGAGCCAGGTACACCTCATGGTCCAGCGCCAGACTTTCCCACTCAACAGATGTACCAAACTGGCAGACACCGATATGCGCCTCTACCAAACAACCGGAACTCTACGTACTCGGACATCTCCATCTTGCCGGCAATTCCTGAAAGAGCCCCTGCTATGCTTGACCGGTGGGGAAGGGCGGATTACAGCTTGCAGCCTTTGATGGATACTGCCGAGTTGGAGGATGGATATACTTGGAACAGATACCCCAGGATGTCGGAACTGAATCCGACGCCGTCCACATACCGAAAGTCGGTGCATTCACGACCAGCCGAAATGGACAATAATAACCATGCCGGAAACCCAAAACCCGTGCATTTGATACCCCGAAAGCAAGTTGGAAGTCCTGTTAAGCTGCCACGGTCGAATGCATAGTGGGAATTGCTATGAGCTAGGTGCTTAACATGGCACAAATTCAGATTTCATGGCTACATGGTTATGGAGGGCTATTCAGAATCACAGATTACATGTAATAAGGAGCTATTGAGATGACCCAACGACTTACACGCCTGATATCAGGTGTGGCATTATGAGATACGAGGAGATGGACATATGAGCAGGAATCATTATCAGTTTATATTGCTACCAGGTCATAGCAAAGCCGCGAATATATATAAAACACAGTCGAGTTTGCTCGCGTGTACATGTACGACGCAAAATAAAATAAAAAAAACTGTAGTCTCTCATTAAACCCAAGCAGGCGAATCAGGCATGAAACTAATGAGACAGATGTGAATCCATAGCCAACCACGTCCATCTCAATTAGACAGATGAATGATGCTGAAGCTAGACGAAGCGAGCCATCAAGCAAACCACCAGTACCTCGACACTAACCCGTTTCTCTCCAATATGCATGTAGTCCATTGTTCAATACATGCACAGACGATCTACCGCATCCTTCGATGCGTGTCAGTGCTTGTACTACTAGATTCAAATACTGTTAGTGCAACCAGCGCGTTGGATGGATCGAGGAGACAGCTTGGTCCCGGTTAGCCCAAAGCAATGGCCAACCTGAATCCTTCGCCAACCAACACAAATGTGTTTTTTTTTTAACGATCCAACAGAAATTTCACGCTGTTTATAAGGCTCAACCATTTATAGCAGAAGAGTGTCCAGCCCAAGGAGCGGCTAAGCAGGTGACGCAACCGCCGGAGGTTTCAACTTCCGAGCAGCGCTTGTTCAAGGCAGACTATTGATATCATTCGCAACCAACGCTTTGGCCTTTTTGCGGGCCAACACCCGAGCCAGTGTGTCATAGCGAGAGTCAAAACTTAGTACAAATCATGGTTGCAAAGGATATGCGACCAAAGGATGACCAAATTCAAGCATTAGCAAGCAAAGACGAAGTAAGGTGGCGGATGCGCAGGATCAAGGATCAAAACCCCCATTACACTGCCTACCTAAATTACAAAGCCTCATCCCAGCACTCGCCAGGATCAATGACAAAACACCCTTCATCACCGCTTTTGTTTATTCAAGCAGATTTGGAAACAGAGCATTTCGAATCAACCGTACAGGCAAGTCAAGCAAGCAACTCCTCTTGGCGAACTGGAATCAAGGTTGCACGGTCCTCATTAGCTAATAAACCTCGCGATTTCTTTTTTTTTTTTTTTTTTGAGCCCGGCGCTGTTCGTTAACCTGACGGCTGACAGGTGGAGAAGCGCTTTCTAAACCGGCGCCGAGGCCCATATTTTGATGTCGTGGAGCAGCTCTAAAAATAGAACGGCCATGTGGGCATGGCCAAAAGGACCGGTTCACAGAGAGGAGAGTGAATAGTCTTGATGAGGCAAGTGGTTGGTCCAAGGAGTTGCGAGACAGGGACTGAATGGATCTTGTGGTACCGCTACATTGTGGTGATTTGTATTGAGTCGATTAGGAGGTTCGAGTTCTGTGCTTGCGTTACCGGGACACAAAGCAGGTGAGAAGCAAGTAAAGGAGATTAAATCCGCGTACAAAGCAGATTCACGGCGTCAAGTAGGCGTATTACAGTACATGCAGCGAATGACAAATTCATGCCGATCCGGGATTTAAAAAAAAAAAAAAAAGAGGCGTCGTCTATCTTCCGAACCATCAATACGGAACGTGTTCATGTACTCGTCGTCATTAGCATAAACACAGCAATCAACTAAGAAAGAGAAGAGAGAAAAAAAGAAGCAAGGCAAAAGAACCAACCCAGAAAAGTTCAGCTCGGCGCCCATGTGGCGGTGCCGCGGGTATCAAAACTTTCCGCTCCAATGTCACCCGCGCCATGGCGTTTTTCTTTTTGGAATCCCCCAAGCCAGCCTTGCGCCTTTGAGCCTAGGGTCGTGAACATGGTCCTGGCATCCATGCTAAGCCTTGCAGCTCAGCAGAAAAAAACAGCGCGAGCAGGGATTCGATGTTGTTTTGTTCTCCCCATGGATGTATGTTTGTTTGTTTCTTGGCGTACAGTATTCCAGTCCAAGATTCCATTCGAGGCAGGCTGTGGAAGCGAATGACAAAGGAAGGTAACAAGGGAACAAAAGGATTATCTTGCTTCTTTCAGCCAAAACCGACGAAACAAACAAACTAGCTGAAGCCAGTCAGCATCTTATTCTCGACGGAGGGCTTCCATTGTTGTTTGCGTGGCCGGAGAAGAACGTCCCGGAGTGCTGGATGACCACCTCCCATGACGGCTATGCCACGAAACAAGCAATGAATGACACAGCTGCAACGGGCGAATCGTGTCATCAATCCAATCCATTGTCCGTAAGTCTGCAATACAGCAAGGAAAGCGTAGCGTAGCATGGCGTAGCAACAAAGACACACTCCATCGTTGCCGCCCGCCAAGAATCTTGGTTCATCAAATCCACCGTCGAGTCAAACACCGCAAATCGTCCAAGAAGCGCCCCGTCCCTCGGCTCACCAAAGCAACACCAGCGGTCGTACGACAACCACCGGCTGCACGAACCCGCATCTGGCCTCATCGCAATCTTCAGTGGGCGCCTCAAGACATTTGGTTCCGAGTGGGATTGCAGCTAGGAGGGAGGGGGTCTGTTGATCCGGATGCAACCAGCCGAAAAGGAAAAAAAAACAAAGAGCGAGAGTAAACCGAGATGCTACTGTACTGGACCTAGGAAAAACCACACCCCAGTCCCAGCCACACAGATCCCCTGGTTCTTACTTGCATGAGGCGGCACACACACAAAGAGGGGACTGGGACTTGGGGATTCCGATTTCCCGGCCACGGTGGACTTTCGTACGTACAGAATCTCATCTCAGCCCAACGTCTCAGTTGGCGAATGTCTTGAACGGAGGCCCGTCGAAACTCGCCTCTCCATCAACCTCATGACAAACCCAAGACAACTCACTTGATAACAGAAACACAACAGCTACTGTTATCATTGTCAAACCCATTCACCACAATAGAAAAAATAAAAATAAATCCCGGATCTCGCAAAGTTCCGGGACCACAAATCGCCAAAATACACAAACCGGCCCGCACTACTGCAGCCCGCCGCTCTAAGCGCCCAAGCGGAGAAGAGCAACCTGACCCAACATTGAACCCTGGGGGCCATGCTGCACTCGACCACACCCATTCCGAAGGACCCCTAGCCTGGGATTTCTATTTCCATTTTCTCTTTGCTGCCTTTTTTAGCCTCTGGTGTGCATTGAGCTAGCTTTGCTTCTGCTTATAACTATCCCGAGCTTCCCCCAGCTCTTTGGGGGTGAGATTCTGGATAACATCTTCTCTCACTCACTCACTCACTCTCTCTCTCCTCCTTCAAATCAAATCGACAACAACGTCATCAGCAAAGATGCTCGGCAAATCTCTCCTCTTCCTCGCCTCGGCCGCTCTGGCCCTCGGCTCACCCGTCGAAAGGACCATCTCCTGCCGAGCTCCCATGCCCGACCCTTCTCTACCCTTGACCGGCGGTGGTAAGTAGTAACCCAGTTCCAATTCCACTTACACACATACACACATTGATAAATTACGCAAAACTAACATTCTTCTCCCCCCCTCCAGCCGCCGAACTGCCTCCTCCCCCCGCCGGCCTCGAGCTCAAAGTCATCGCCCTCGGCCTCGGCATCCAAAACTACTCGTGCGCCTCCGTCGGCGCCGACGCCGTCTCGACCGGCGCCCTCGCCATGTTCTACGACATCAGCCTGCTCTACCCCGAGTCCGGCCCCAAGTCGCTCACCATCGAAAAGTTCAACCAGCTCCCGGCCTTTGCCCTCAACCACCACGCCATCCCCCTCCACTTCAACGACTCCACCGTCGGCCGCGTCGACGTCTCTTCCCCGGGAGCTTCCCTCAAGCGGCCCTTCACCCGCGCCGCCGCCCTCGACCTCGGCGAAGAGTACGGCAAGCTGCCCTTCCTCGGCCACCACTTCTTCAACACCGACGGCGCCCCGACCTTCATCCTGCGCCGCGGCAGCTTCAACGTCGTCGCCGCCAAGAAGGCCTCCGTCCCGGCTCCCGGCAGCGCCGACCCGGGCCCCATGGGCACCGGCTCCGTCGCCTGGCTCGCTCTCGACGCCGCCAACTCAAAGGGCGCGACGTTCGTCTACCGCGTCGAGACTGCCGGCGGAAACTCTCACGGCTGCTCCAGGGCTGCTGGCCAGGACAGCACGAGCTACGCTGCTCAGTACTGGTTCTACGGTCCCAAGTCCTAAGCCAGTGATTTTAGAAACTACGGGCTCTTTTTTTTTTCTCTTTCTTCTTTCGTTTTTTTTTCAAGTATTAATTTCTTTTATTCTCCTTGGCTTCGACTTTCTCTTGCTTCAAAAGACTTTTTTTTAGACGAGGGAGTTGGGGAAAGGGTTTACAAAGACTTTTTTTTTTTTCGTTTTCTTTTCTCTCGGTTTCAAAGATACAGGTTTCTCATGGGCAAACAGGAAATGACAATTGGGTACCAATACGAAATTTTCTAGGCAGGCAGGCAGGCAAATGTACATCTTTTTCGGTTATTTCCCCCCCATTATTCCCCTTACTTCATTTGCATAGTTCAGGTTGTTCAGGAGTTTCCAAATCGCATAGACAGAATTACTCATGGGGGGGCAGGATATTATTGACTCGCCTTACCAAATACATTACTTCGTTCAAAAAGAACACCTCAAAGAAAACAGATCGAGAAGGGATCTGAGTGCTCCAAAAATACACGGCATTGCATAATCGGTGAATAAACGACTAATAACCCACCACCACTCTGATGATTCGCTGATTCGTAACCATGTGCTCGTCCCCCCCACGGTTGTCGCTTTAAAATCTCACAAGCCCTTTTCCATGTACTACTACGGAATACCAATCTCGCTCAGGGCGAGCTTAGTTCTTACGCGATATCTTAAAATGCCCTTTTTTTCTTCTTCCCACACTAGACGGCTTGATTGACTTTACCAGTTCGCGATTAGGTTTACCGGAAGATTGGAGGATGCGTTTGCAATTCAACAAGGCGTTTCGGCTACGTGCAGCTGCGACAGCCCCCAAGTCAGCCTTGTTCGTCGAACCGACGTCTCACCAGAAAACAAGAGCAAGCAGCGTACAAGACACTTCATCATTCAGAAAATTATACTAGTATGCGCCATGTAGAGTGTACTCGTTATGTATACAGCATTCGTCGATTGTAATAATTGTGCCTCGTTCCAACGCGCGCATTCTCGCTTCACTAATGCCCATATCCAGCGTCAAGAAATACCTGGTAGTCTTCCTAATGTAATAAACTCCTTTTTGTTTAGCATAATTCTTCCTTCTCTTTGCTCTTCCGTGTCGTGATGAGGGAATGTGCAGCATTCAGTGTGGACTTTTCCATCCAAGTTCGCCTCCAATATAAATTGCACAAGGAGCGCAAACAGAAGATCGTTTCAACCCGCTTCTTTTGCGCTCTACACGCGGATTTACCTCCGAATGTCCATGCCCGCCTGCAGATCCTGCTCGAGTCCGTTGGGGTGTCCCATATATTCCTGTGGCCGCGGGTCCTCGGCAGTCCATTGACCACCAGCTGACGGCATTGGAACCTGCATCTGCTGGGCCGCACCCTGGTTGCCGGATGCAGGAGCGGTGCGGACCAGCTGTCGGAAGCGCAGCACCTCGTCCAGAATCATCTTTCGCATCTCGCCCACGTCCTCGACGACTTCAAAGTCAAAGTTGAACGTTGTAGGGCAGTCGGGCTCATCGGAAGCATCATGCCAGATGTGGAGATATGGGTGCTCAAGCGCCTGCTCAACGCTGATACGCTGTGACGGGTCAAAGGCGAGCATCTTGTCGAGGAGGTCGAGGGCGTCGGGGTTGGCGTCGGGGAAGAGAGCGGGGAAAGGCTTCTTTGGCATGAATGGCAGGTTGCGGACGTATTCTTGGGCACGGGGGGATCCTATGCGGCGGAGCGTCTCTTCATTGGGAGTTCCGAGAATGTGCAGGATCTGGTTCAGCTGGTCGACGTAGTCTCGACCCTTGAAGAACGGCCGGCCACCCAGGAGCTCGGCAAGAATGCAGCCGACAGACCAAACGTCAACTATCATGCGTGTTAGAGTTGATGGATTTCCAAATAATTGGGGGGTAGGTCTTCAAATCTCTTGCAATTGGCAACGTACTAGCTTTGGTGTAGCTCTGGAAGCTTAGCATGATCTCGGGCGCACGGTACCATCTCGTGGCAACGTACTCGGTCATGTATCCGGCGTTCTCCTCGGGGTCGACAGAGAAGCCACGGGCAAGACCGAAATCGCAAATCTTCAACTCGCAGTCGGCGTTGACAAGCAAGTTGCCGGGCTTCAGATCTCGGTGGAGGACGTTGGCCGAGTGGATATACTTGAGACCGCACAGGATCTGATAAATAAAAGACTGGAAGTGGGCATCGGTCAAAGGCTGGCCGGAACGGATGATGGCCGCCAAGTCGCACTCCATCAGCTCTGCGGACAACCGTTAGCATCGTCATGCTTTCTCTAGTTGTGTCGCCCCCCATCCTGCTGGGCAACAGCGCTGCGCGCGCCAGCGTCGGTAATACTGACCTTCATACAAGTACGTCTCGTTGAAGTTATCGGGTCTCGGAATGTCCATATCATAGAGACATGTGATCTGGAGGTTTCCATCGACGTTAGTCTTGATCAACATGGCTCGTCGTGTCGGGGGCTGTCACTCACGTTGCGATGGCCGCGGAAGTGCTGCAGCAGCTTGATCTCACGCAGGGCGCGCTTGGCGAGAATCTTCTTACTAAAGACATTGGTGACCTTCTTGATGGCCACGCCCTCGTTCGTCTGGTTGTTGACCGCGGCGCTGTTGTGCGTGCCCCGATTCGGAGCTGGTCGTTAGCAAGCCGAAGCTTTTGATGGCATCGTGGCGGCGGGGGGTTTCGCGAAGTGGCAGAACAAGCGGGGTGTGGTGATATGGCCATGGCCATAGTATGACTCGGGCAGCGCTAGAAACTCACCAGACAATGCCGTAGGCTCCCTGGCCAAGCTCCTTGGTGACGGTGTATCGCTCGTCAACCACAAAGTCCTGGTTGAAGACCTTGAATACCTTTCGTCCTTGGAGATCCGCCATGGCTGCGCTTTGTTGTAGTAGTTGCGTGAAGTGGCCTTGGATTTCTCAAAGTGGGTGTGGGGGAGAGAGGGGTTTATGTGCTGAGCCGCTGTGGGCTCGGAGCTTGTAGGGGGGTGACAGCGCTGTCGACTGCTAGCGAGCTCGCTGGCGCGGCGCAACAAAGAAAAAAAAACGTGAAGCTGGACGGCTGGACGATAGACAAGGGACAAGGTGTGATACTGTTGGTCGCACAGGACGGGGGGGAGTCGTGCTGGACCTGGAATAGATGGGTTCAGAAGAAGAGAAAATCAAGAGAGGAGGGTAGGAAGAAGAAGAAAAGGAAAAAGGAAAAAGAGGGCAAGTAATAGTCGAGGAGAAGAGCGAGTTGCGGCGTGATCAGGGAGACGCGGCCACCACAAAACCGCTGAATATACTCTCCCAAACAGGACGGGCCGTGGTTGGCTGCTCCGTACAACAGACGACGGTTGATCCATCAGCTCTGCGCCGCTAACGGTGTGTGGATACGGACGAGAACCAACAAGCTCGATTCTCTTTGGCCTCCGCAGCTGGGCTGAGCAACCGGGAGCGTAGCCAATCGCGGTTTACCCCAAGATGTGATGGGCTTTAGCCGCGCGCATTGCGGCCGAGAGAAAAGACTTGTGGTGCGACTGCGTGTCAGTTTCGTGTATCAGTTTGAGCCCCTTTCCCTTGGCATTTTCATCTTCTGTTCTCTCCATCAAGTGTTCCATGTCCTGTACTCCGTACTGTAGTGTCAATATAGAGTCTCGGCTGCTGCCATTGTTGGTGGAGGACTGGAGCTTGTGTCACATGTTTTTGGTGGATAGATTCTTGGTCTAGAGAACGCCAGCCCTGTCATTAGGCGGCTCGCTTTTGGTAAGCTGCAATTGGCCAAAGGCAGAGCCGCGGTCCAATCTGATGTGACATTCTGCCATGACAAGGTGAAGGAGCTTGGAAATCTACAGCACTTTGTACCTATTCAATGGATCTGTGGCATCAATTCTCATCAACATTATCTCGTCAGACAAGGCGGCTCATGGCATCAGCAGTCTAAAAGCACTAACAGCTGATTTCTTCAGGCTCTCGTGGTGGCGCAGAGTGGGCCGAGACAACATGAAGACAAGCGGCAGCGGCGGCCAGTCAATCCATCAGTCTCTAAGAACATTTGGAGCATGTCAATGCCGAGTATCGAATAAGTCCAAAGTGCAGAGCTGCAGCATATCAACGTCGTCCGTCCCAGAGTTTCTCACTTTATGCATGCAACAAAGTGCCTTGGGCACATACAAGAGTCTGTCTGCATTGCCCTTGTCCTTGTCAGCGACCATTCCAGCGACTGCAGCCACTCCCGAGACCCGCATCCCAGACCGGCACATCTCTATCGCATCACCCTGTCACCCAGACAAGGGCTAATCGCTGCTTGTTCCTATAAATAAGCCCATCATCAGCCCTGAAGAGATGAGCTGAACTGGCAACGGGGGGGCGAGCAGTGCTCTGTGCTCTGTACGAGCATACTGTATATACGGAGTACTCCGTAATATAGTATCCCGTTCCACGGATATCGGGCGGAAAGGAGGCAAGTCAAATCTCAGCTCAGGCACAAGGGTAATACTCGGTAATTTAACCCACCGCTCGCCAGCGCCTTTCAGCCAGTCATGTGGGGTGTCGTTATGCCATATTCCATGCACGGAGTCCATGGTTTGTATTATTAAGAGTCGAGAGGCCCAATTTGAGGCCGACTTCAATCTTCAACCTTCCTTTTACACATCCTCTCGTGCCACAAGCCCCCCTTTCTTTCTTTTGTCTTTTGTGTGTGTTCCTCCTGCATTCGACTTGTTTGTGTACGATCCCGAGAATCAACGACCAGGAAAAAAACAAATCAAAGAACAGCCCGCAAATGTTTCCCGTACGGCCGAACCGGACAGCGTCTTTTGCCGCTCAGCAGCAAAATAAGAGACACAGCAGCATGCCCAGCATGACCAGATTGCCCGGCCAGCCCGTTTCCGTCCTGTTTGTGTGTCTGGGCAACATTTGCCGCTCGACAATGGCGGAGGGCATCTTCCGAGACTTGGCAAAGCAGCCCCAGTTCAAGGACAAGATTGGCGACATTGATTCCTGCGGAACGGGTTAGTAGCAGCAGTGGCCGCCAACGCACAAGTGGCAGAGAGATGTTGGGCAAGATGCTAACCACGAGGCAACGTCCGTGTAGCTGCGTATCATGCCGGCGACCCGCCCGACTCCCGAACAATGGAGACGCTAGAGAGCCACGAGATTTTCGACTACGACCACGATGCGCGCCGCGTAAGTTTGGGCCTCTCTCGACCTCGAGCTCCTTGAATCATAGACTTGGAGCTATGCAGAGGCACAGGCTAACAAATCATTTGTATCCAGATTACGAGGAGCGACTTTGATAGGTTCGACTACATCTTCGCCATGGACCTCTCGAACCTATCGGATCTCGAACGCCTCAAGCGCGAGAACAAGGACTCCAAGGCCAAGGTGATGCTCTTTGGCGAGTACAGCGGCACGAAGAAGCCTGAAGTGGTTAGCGACCCCTACTACGGCGGCCAGGATGGTTTCGACAAGGCGTTCGAGCAGTGTTCTCGCTTTGCCAAGAACTTTCTGCAGGAGGTGGTCGTGAACGAGTAAAAGAGGGCGGCAAAGAGAAGGGGCAGAGGTCGGCAGCATTACGATATTTTTGATGACAATCGGAGTAGATGGAAATTGGGGCGGAATTTGATACCCAATACTTGGAATCCCCCTCTGGGAATACGCGCATTATACAAACAACTATTACGCCTAGAACGTGTCTAGAACATACACTGCATCTTTGGGAATATTTGGCGGCTGGTGGATAGTACCTGGCATTGATCTTGCATTTAGAACCTCATTAATTGAACGGGAAAGCCCGAACACATTTGATATAGGGAGTCATTGGTATCAAAATTTCGATACTATTGTGGTCGATGCTGCCGCATGTATAATTGAGAAATGTGGAATTGAGATCGCCACCAGTACGTGCTCCTTTCCTTCGAGTAGAAAAAATAATAACGGAAACTATTTCATGTATCAAACGCTAATATATCTGATGTTATATCTACTCTAAGCATAGTTCTGCCTGCCCTCGGAGTGCTTTGTGCCGCCCATTGAACTTATTCTCCAAAGGTAGAGAGAACATCCATGGCATATACAAAAGCACAGGTGCCTTTATATATTGACGAGATACCTAAGTACATATATATAGCCGAAAGGGTTAAATCAATAAACATCAGTACTACCTACCCAGTACTTAGCATATCCTCGTTCATTTCTGCTACTCAATGATTCCCTCTATGTTTGACGCGAGTTTACTCATAAAATCATGCTATTCAGGATGAGAATATATATATCAACAAAAGACAACGAAGTAAAAGAGATATTTTTAATTAAGCAAATAGATAAACAGAAAATAAAGGTAGAGCACTGTCAAATTTGTATACATGGTATTTTATATCATACAGCAGTTGTGAGGACAGTGGTTTACCCGTAGAGGCTGCGGTAGAAGCTTGCGGGTGTAGTAGCCAGCATAGGGCTTCTGGAGATACCTTACTAAGCCTTCATTGCCTACTACCTAGTTATTTTTCATTAATTCGTTCGTGGTCTTTCATAGGAATCTTCCAGTTACTGATGGGGTGGGAAAGAGGGAGGCTTACACGATACCACCAACTTTGTGCAAGTGTATGGATCACCGTTGAATGCCTAGCTGTCTCATGTTTGTACGCTAACTTGTTATATAGCACCTACATCGTCAGCATTGGATACTACTGTTGCGAGTTATTGGAGACTGGTAATAGAAATAAACTTACAGTTTGAGCAGCTTGAGCGTTGGCAGTCATCGAAACCAATACAGGTACGATGCAAAGCAGTAAAAGGGGCCTAGTATGTGGGAGTGAAGACATACTCTCTCAACATTAATCATGATAGGTCAGCATTACCTTTCCACTCACGTACACATGAAAATGATAGGTCGAGTCTTAGTGTGCGGAAGAGTTCAAGGCAGACAGCCTGTGTATACATGGAAATTCCAGGTTAGAGGCTCTAGTATAGGAGACAGCAATCCCAATCCACCACATCAGACTAAAATGGAAAACATGGCAACCAGGCTGTACTTGCGCACCATTCATGACAGCATACATCTCCAACCTCCATACAGACCGTCAACTCACCAAAAGTTAATCCAGAGGATCGTCCACCGTACCACCGGGATGATCCTCCGGATCGACGTCTTAGTACGAGACGGTCTGTGTAGCATCAACCTTGTTTAAACAGTGTCTTACATTAGAGGCTACGACTTTCGAGCTTTCGCTCTCTAACCACTTTACTCTACGGAGAAACAACGTCAATATCACGCCACATATTTCACAAATGTTAACAATTTTTATTGCTTTTCGTAGTCTTGACTCAATTCAAGAGAGGGGATGTCACACATTTTCCCACTGCGTGACTCGGTGAGCGTCAATTTTCCTCCTCGGGCACCACAACACTCGGCTGCAGCCATTCCATGAACCTCATGACGCCGTTGAAAAGAAATACAAAACCGAGTTGAAAACACAGAGCGCCTTGCTAAGAGAAAAAAAGGAAAGAGTGGTAATATACATTGTAGGGGTACAGGTTGCGTTATCATGAAAGCTGGTGTTGGCGTGCGGGCAATGATCCGTCCC
The DNA here is from genome assembly GCF_033847375.1 of Trichoderma aggressivum f. europaeum. NCBI lineage: Eukaryota > Fungi > Ascomycota > Sordariomycetes > Hypocreales > Hypocreaceae > Trichoderma > Trichoderma aggressivum. The sequence goes on from NW_026946368.1 coordinate 1,293,107, forward strand.
GGCCTGGTTGGTTGCGTCCAACCCCGACACACCGCTGCTCGATTTTTCCTTTTTGCTTCTTTCATTCGTACAGGTTTTGTTTTGTTACATGGCCACAGCCTGTCTCTGGCGCTCCTGGCGGAGTTTCTCCATGACTCCGATGACTCCGCCGTTGCGAAGGCGCTCGAGAACTAGCCGCATGCCGTCACGGCTCTTGCTGAGCTGGTCGATGGTCTTGGTGGAGGCGAGGCTTTCAATGCTGCGCTGGATGCCCTTTGCGCCGAGGCCGCCGAGGAATCCAGGCAGCCAGCCACTGCTCTCCTGAGCCTGACCAATCTTTCCCCTGATCTTCTCTCCGAGTCTTGACTTGAACATGACGCTGGAGTTGACGTCGGTCTCGTTCCTGGCAACAGCCTCAAGAGAGGCGGGGACTTTGAAGTGTTGCTTTTCGACAACGGAAAGCACACCAGTAAAATTGAGATTGCGGCTCTCCGTCTTCATCCATCCTTCCTTGATGTCCACAACACTGGTTTCGAGAATGTATGAAGCCTTCTCGCCAGAGTTGCCACCTGAAACGCTTGCGGGCAGCAATTTGTATACTGCGCTGGGCATGCGGCTCTTCTTCAGGTGAATGCGGGTGGTGTAGAGGCGTTGGGTTTCCGGGTCGACATGGCTGGAGATGGTGTCGGTGCTGAGGACATGGGCGGCGAAAGGATTGAGCTGAGGCGAAGAGTATCGCAGGAAGTAGGCGAGGGTAACGGTCGGGAAAGGGTGGGAGTAGGTGTGATTGGTGGAGTGCGTGAGAACCATTGTGAATACTGTTGGAGTCGTAGTTGAGCGAGAAGGAGAAGGATCCTGTCTGTATAGCTCAATGCTGCTGCGGTTGCGGAGGAATCCAGAGGCTCAGCGGTTCAAAGACGTCAGATTGATGCATGAAATCACAGGCTCGGCTCTGGCGTGGTCGCTGGAATTGCTAAGCCGGCAATCCGCATGTTCCGAGCAACAGGCGAAAGGAGGTCAATCGTGACAAGACAAATGAAGGGAAAGGAAGAATCACGCAAGAGGGCAGAAAGGGTGCAAGGCAATCAACCCAAAGCCTCTGACCAGAGGAGAGGAATCGACTGACGGTGATGGCAGTGGCACGAGCATCAACTTTTTTGCCGGTTATAAGCACGCGGCCAGCGGGGCTGTGATTGGCCGCTGGTGAGGGGAAATGCTGCAAGTGGCCTCAATCCGGGGTTGCAGCTTCACGTGACGGGCGGCGGTCCAGCGTATGAGAAGCTGCGAGCTCTCGCCTGTACCCCGCCACAGCCTTCCAATCCATTCTAGCCATGACAGGGCCATTTGTCACCCTTGACATAACACATGCAGCGACAACTTGTTGACACCCTCTACGGAGGATTCGAGCCGGATAATGTGGCAAATGTCCAATCATCAATTGAATTCATACAGGCGGTCTGTCTGTGACAGTTGCGCTAATATCCGTCTCTGCATCGGCCGCTCTATATGTGCGCATCTCGTATATACGCAGTAACAGGTACTAACACGCAGTAATCCAAAAAATCAAAAATCCAAAGGCCCAGAAAGGAGTAATGCGTCGGCGATTTCTATCCCGCTGCTCCGAAACGGCCCCTCGGCGATACTTGGTACCTAGCACTTACATGGCGGCCGTTACGTTACAACAGGAACTCCTCGCCAGCAAAGTGTCTCAGAACCACCCAACCCTCATTAAACGTCTTCTTCTCAAATCGCACAATGACGGCGGCATGAGTGTGTCTATCGTTTTGGATCCAGACGGGGAACTTTCTCCATTTGAGAGAGTTCAGTGATCGGATCATTTCGAACTGGATTGGTGCCAACGCAAGAGTTGGCTGCGTCGGGATCGACATCCTCCTCTCTCGGGCCATTGTGCTTCTATCTTCGGCATTCATGCCCGTCTCTTCATCCTCATCCTCGTCTGCTAGGTACTCTTGGTTCTGCGAATTATTCAGCGCCTCGTAGACATGCTCGACCTCTTCACGAAACGACTTGATCAGGATCGGCACCCGGTACTCTGCCACATTGATGCCCGCCAGGCCGCCCTCATGTAGCTTAATGCGCTTCGAGCTTCGTATGGTTTGGAAAACCGAGTTGATAAGATAGGCTACCACGCCAATGGGAACCAGCACCGACACCGTAATCATGAACGGGACTCCTCTCATCCACCGCACGCCCGCTTCTGTAAGGGATGACAAAGTAATTGGTGCGGGAACCTTTGGTCGTGGAGAGAACGGGTGCGTCGCATCCAGTAGGACACCCTCTGGATCATTTTTCAGAAAGTTGACCTTGATCCGATCTATTTCCTTGTATGGGTCCGTCTTTTCTATACAGGTCGTGTAGTAAACCGCGCTCCGATCATTAACGATGTTACTGTATAATGTATGTCTCCTGAACTTCTGCAGTCCCAGCATAAAAATCGACTGGGGATCGGCCATGACAGATAGGAGGGGCCGGCCGGTATCTCGAAAGTTATCAATCGTGAACAATTGGCTCCCTGACATGGACAGCGTCCTCGCGCCCAACACGTTCCACATGTGGTTGTGCCATCCTTTGAGGGGAGTCCGTACGCCAAGATGCGGCGAGGCAAAGGTCGCAAAGTTCTGTTTTCCCGTATCAGTGGTGGCCCTCTCTCGACCCAGAACGACGTGTGCTTACCATGCACTCAACCGAGTCCAGGATGCCCTTTGCATACAGCAGACCAACAGCATAGCGCGATACCAGGCCGCCGAGAGAGTATCCCACAACGCTCAGCTTCCTAATCTTGCCGCCATTCTGCTCTATCGTCTTGAGCTCCTCTATAATCTCGGCGCAGACTCGTTCGCCGCCAAGCTCGATGCCGTCGTAGGTGAAGCTGCCGCTGTTTCGCTTGGCCAGCAGGAGGTAGAGGTCGTCAGGGGAATGTTGGGCTCGTAGCGTCTTTGCGATGTTGTTCATGTGGTTCGGATTCCCCCATAGCTGTGATTAACCAAGTTAGCTCGACTACACGCAAGGAAGCTCCTTTGATGTTGAAGCACACTCACTCCGTGAACCAGGACGCAGAGGTGGTCCGCCTTTGAGCTTCCGCCAGCAAAATCCATCCTGAGCGCTGCACCTAGGAGTCGCGAGCCAGCCAAGCGAGCAGACATTGGCTGCAGGAGAGGCTATCGTGACTCGTCGAAAGGGGCGCAAGCAGGTATATAATATTACATGGGGGACGCATTACGTAGGTCCGAGGCGGTTTGATAAGGAAGTCCGAAGTCCACGTTTGGTTTTGGGCACCCAATCGAGTAAAAAGCGTTAATCGTGCTGCCAGCGTCCGGCAGCCCCGTATTTGCCGGAGCGCTAGAGGGCAGTGGGCTGATATCCACATGCACGCAAAATGGTGATGTGATTGATGTGTATTGGACGGAGTTGATGAAATCCGTTTGATGAAGAGCGTCGTCATCATTTCACGGTTTGGTCTGTCCATCTATATCAGCTAGAACAACCTGATAAGCTTCATTATACATGGCTGCGATCCTCACCCTAGCGATTTCTTACCCTGTATATTGCGTGACTACTTGTAAACAAGGGAAACGCAGAGTATATTAGTCAATACGAGTATTCAGTGGTTGGCAAAACCAAATTCAAAGTGAGGCCATTGCAATATGCAGCTAAAGAGCTTAATTTTTTTTTCTATTTGTTGAGATGAACATGTTGGGGGAGCGGCAGCTTCACATCAACTTGTTGAGATGGGTCGCTGACATATCGAACTAAGGACCGGGAGTCTAATGCAGCATCAGCCGTGTTGATGATGAGCAAAAGAGAAAAAACAGCGAAAAGAAGAGAAGAGAAAAGAAAAGAAAAGAAAAAGGAGAACAGAGAAATACAGCATGTAGCCAGCGCCCCAAGTCTGATATCAGTATCCCGTATCTCGAATTTAACTACATGGGTAAGCAGTGATAATACCAGAATCTACCTGATAGTGTAGATGCTAGAATAACAAGATAATCCTAGTGGTGCAGAGTACGCACAGCAGGAAATATCTAAAGAGCTGAGCATCTACCACTTGCATCATGATTCAGTCAACAAAAACTCGTATCGGGAATCTTGTTCAATACTGACTACAATTCCAGATTTCAATCTGTCTCGTCAATGTTGCAGTAACGATGCCCCATCCTGCTGCTTTAGCGGGCGTCTTTAGTGGCCGTGCCATGCCTGTGCTCGGCAGCCTCACGCCTAAATATCGGCCCCTGACTTCAAGTTGCCCCTGCAGCAACAGAGGCCTAGAAATAGTGCCTAACCGACCGTGTATCCATGCATGCTTGCTTCATCAACACAATTCCGACCTGCTCAGATCTCCATCAAACAACCAGCTTGTCTCCTGGCCGCTTGCTTTTGCGGGGAGATGCAACGCATTATTCCATCCATACCGACTACTAATTGCTAAGCACGCAGGCCAGCTCTTTGGCTACCTACTAAGGCAGATATAGATCGCGCATCACTCCTCTCTCACTTTGATCAGGCAGTTCCTCTCGCCAGGCCGCCATGAGTCTCTCACTCAAACACATTCCCTGCCCGGCAGGCGATAAGTGCACCGCTTTCCAGTGTATATTCGGCCACAATAAGGACAATATTGGCTTCAATCCCCCGCCCCTTGAGCCAATACAGAATCATCGGACGTCTTCGCCTTTGAATCAAAATCGCCCTAGCAAGCGTTTAAAGGTTGATGCAGCGAGCCCTTCCCTCTCATCGCAAACTGGTGTAGCCTCTCCTGCTCGGACGGGGCCAAAGCCTGAGCAACCAGGCTTTTCACCGAGCGTTGCGCGTCCAATCTCGCCTCCTCCACTGAAGAGAAAAGCCACCGCCTCAACTCCGAGCGCAAACGCTGCCACCACAAAGAATCCGCAGCCGACCAGGGCGCCAGGAGCTTCCACCTCCAAGGCGACTGCAACAGCTAATCCAAAGAAGCCCGAGTCTCTCAATCCTAGGCTGCTCAAGAGCTCTCCGGCGAGCCATGAAGTACGATTAAAACTTATTAAACTTGTCCACCGGGAATTTAAGCGCCTTAACGATGAACTAAGGAAGACTGTAAACGACCAAGAGCAGAAACTCCTCTTGTCCGACCAAGACCTAATTACCAGGGCCCTGGACGAAGAGCAAACTTGCGCCATTGACAAACCAGCCGTATATAACAACGTCATGAAGAACAAAATCTTTCAGTTGAAACGCATGACTGCGGCTCAGTGGAAAGAAGTCAGAATTAAAGAGCAGCAGGAAGCTCAAAATAAGCTTCAAAAAGACAACATGATTGATGGAGAGCCCAGAAAGATTGAGACTGGTCTCACGTACGCACAGGAAGTCGGGTTGTTGAAACGTATCCTTACACCACTCGACGGTATGGGTAACCACGGCTATGTCCCTACAGTCCCGACACAGGAACAAATCAAGTCGGCCGTGGATGGTATGGACGCAGCAAAGGGATGGGAGAAGTGTGACCGCTGCCAGCAACGATTCCAAGTCTTTCCCGGACGGAGAGAGGAGGATGGCGCCCTGACAACAGGAGGAGGATGCAAGTTTCACTGGGGCAAAACCTATATCCCGAGCAAGCAACCCGGCGATAAGACGAGGGTGCCCAAACGATACCACTGCTGCGGCCAAGAAGTTGGCGAGTCGGCCGGATGCTTCACCCATGAGCACCATGTGTTCAAAGCGAGCGATGCGAAAAGATTGGCCGCCGTCCTGAACTTTGCTGAGACGCCGGAGAATCCCCTGGCGCCGACAGACAGAGCCGTCTGTTTTGACTGTGAAATGTGCTACACGGTCCACGGGCTCGAGTTGGTACGCCTGACAGCTACCTCGTGGCCTACGGGAGAGGACTTGCTGGACGTCTTGGTCCAGCCTCTAGGCGAAATCCTAGATCTCAATTCCCGCTTTTCTGGCGTCTGGCCAGATGATATTGCCGCGGCGGAATCGTGGTCCGTCAACGACGATCTCAAGCCATCCAAGGACAGCGATGAGAAGGGAAGTGAGGACGGCGAGCTGAAAGCTAAGAAGAAGAAGCTCAAGATTGTTTCTTCCCCCGAAGTCGCGCGGGATCTCCTGTTCTCGCTCATATCGCCTACGACGCCCCTCATCGGCCACGGCTTGGAAAACGATCTTAATGCTGTGCGCATCGTTCACCCGACCATTATCGACTCTGTCCTGCTTTATCCGCACAAGATGGGCTTGCCATATCGCTATGGCTTAAAGACGCTGATGAATGTCCACATGAACCGCAAGATCCAGCAAGACACGGGCCCAAAGATGCTAGGCCACGATTCAGGCGAAGATGCCAGGGCGGCTGGGGATTTGGTTCGCTTGCGGGTCATGGATGTGTGGAACGATATGAAGAGGGTTGGTTGGCGGGTTGTCGATGGCGAGATTACGCCTCCTGAAGGCGAAGGGGGCGGTTTGACAGAAGCGTTTATCGAGGGACGCGGCAATTTCAAGTTGGCTTGAAGCTGGACAGCAAGGTTGCTGAGAATGAACCACGGGGCGATGTCCTCCAGGGTGGAGGAAAACTCACAGTTTGGCATGGGTCGCCATTGATAAATATACACATCCAGTTTGACACGTCTACACCTATGCTTATTCTTTCTTATAGTAGGTCAAGCGTACTTTTGCGTTAGGCAAGCTTCACAATACATGAACAAGGAATTACAGCGTATAGTTTTTGTTTTCACATAAGGCTTCTATTGGCCTTTTATGGCTAAAAGTACAAGGTTGTCGTGATTGGGGATTTCCTTTCCCCCCCTCATATCCCAGCAATGAGCGGGGTGTTCTCCGTGCTTCAACTTTCATTACTTTTTTCTCTCTCTACAAAATCCGCCTTACGCCCTGCCTACAGACAGCAGCAACTGGCTGCCGCTGCCTCCCTTTCCTCCCGAAGGCAGATACGCCACGTTGGGGTTCGACGACAGGGCCTGCGCAATCTCTCTGCTGGCCTCAATCTTTCGGATCTGCACCAGGCCGTCGCCGGACTTGGAGATGGCCTTGCTGATGGTCTCTGCGCTCTCGGCCTCGCCCTCTGCGCGGATGACGTTGGCCTGGCGCTCCTGCTCGGCCTTTTCGACGATGAAGCGCGCGCGCTCGGCGTCCTGCTGGGCAATCTGCTTCTGCTCGACGGCCTTTGTGAACTCGCGGCCAAAGGTCATGTGGGTGATGGACACGTCCTCGAGGGCAATGTTGAACTCGGCGGCGCGGCGGGTGAGGTCGCTGCGGATACGCTGGGAGACGGCCTCGCGCTGGGTGATGAGCTCGGCGGCGTCGAATTGGGCGACAATGGCCTTGAGGACTTCGTTGCCGATGGAGGGGAGGACTCGTTCGTCGTAGTCTGCGCCGAGGTTCTGTTCATTGCAAGTTAGTTTTTGGCTATATATATGTGTGTATATTCTCGAGATTCAAAAAGATGCTGTACCTGGTAAATCTTTGGCAGGGCCTTGACGTCTGGCCGGTGCAGGACTCTCAGCGTCAAGCTGACCATCTGGAGATCCTTGCTGCCGGTGGTGGTGGCAATGTTCCGGGGCTTTGTGCGCACGTCAAAGATGACGCTCCTCTGCAGCCAAGGGATCAAGAAGTGCGTTCCCTCATTGACGACATCCTCCTTGACACCGGACAGCCTGTCGAAGATGACGGCTCTTGTGCCGCCCCGGACGTCGTAGATGGACTGTGTGATGAGGAATGCGCCGGCAGAGGCCGGGATGGCCATGCGGTACATGAGGTTGAGGGTTCGCGCAAACGCCGCCATTTTTGATGATGAGTTTTTCTGCTTCGGCAAAGAAGTGGCCCCGAGATCCTTAAAAAAAAAGTTGGACTGCTGAATTCGTCCAACGGCTGCGACTTGAGCTTCTTGCGGATTATGAAGCTTCGTCCTGCCTTGTGAATCCCCAAAGGTTGTCCCGCAGTTGGTGCTTTGATTTTCCGTCCGAACGAGCGGCGCTAGACCCGTTGCGGCAAGCTCGGCTGGACCCGCGACGATGCTCTGCGTTTTCACCAATTCCGAACCCGAAACTCATTCCACCCTCTAACCCTCTCTCCCGCAATCGAAAAGGATTCATCGCAACTCCTGAATCAGAGACAATGAGACCTACTCAGGTTCGTCTGGGCGGCGGCGCCCCTCAACCCAAGACTGGCCAGTATGTGCAGCCTCTCCCTGGGATAAGATGCGGCATCGTACCACCCGAGTTTGCGGCTTTTCCACGAGATGCGAAAGTCGATGATCGATGGGCGATGATGCGGCCTCTGCGGCAGGAAGTTTGACGAATTGATGCTGATGCTAATATTTTTTCTTTCTCATAGCTGGCTCGGTGACTGGGGCTCCTTTGGTGAGTTTGGTCTACTTGACGAACGATTGCAACGGATCACCCGCAAAAGAGACTTTGAGGACGCAAGACGCCGGATGGTGGGGAGTAGGATGATGATTCAATGGACCGATGCCTGGATTCGGCTGAAGCAATTGGGGTGGAAGACATTGAACACGTTGCGGAGCAACAATTGGACGGGGGATTGCGTCAAGGGACTCGTCGGGACGAAGTGCAAAGATTGAAGAAGTCACTCGGATGCTAACATGTGATGCTATAGGTGGTGCCAAGCAGAAGGGCATTGTCGACTACGGCCTGTCTGCTAACCGTCAGAACCCCTTTGCCGGTGCTGCCCACGATGCCATCTTCAACACCTTCCGCCGCACCAAGTCCCAGATCTTCTACTGGCTCCCTCCCATGCTGGCCGGCTACTACCTGCTGAGCTGGGCCACCGAGCGGTATGTCGGCTCAAGGAGAATAAACACAACCCCAAAGCTAACGTGACGTGATAGAAACCACTACCTCAACTCCAAGGCTGGCCGTGCTGAGTTTGCCGACTCGGAGTAAAATGGTGCACGACTGTGTTGAATTGTGGGTGTCCAGGGGACCCAGTGTATATCAGCGTCTAGATTAGGAGAAAACAATAGAAACGGTTGGCTCTACGAGATATTTGATTCTATTCTTTGCCCAGAGATTGATGCACTGATTTGATTTGATATCATGAGATGACTTTGGAGCGTCGAATGAGAGAACGAGGAAATGTTACTAGCAAGGATGAATGTGGCATTCACCCTCTATCTTGGGTGATATTCCACGACTTTACGACACTTAATTAAAAGGCTTTTATTCCAAACTCCCTTTCTATATCTACCGGTGACCAGCATATAGTAAAAACTCTCGTGAGTCCATGCTCTGTTAGGTCATCCAAATCTTGACCGACATGATAGGCTGAAGCCACATCACGTGATCCAAACTGTAAAAGATCTCGGCGTCGGCACCACAAAACGCCGAAAATTTTAAAGAGGGTCCCTCACCGAGAAGAAAAGTTTGGTTTGAGTAGGAAATTTTTGAAGCGCCTCAATCGTGGGAGGACGACAGACATTGAAAAAACTACGACCAAGTTGCGCAAGACGTCCAATTGGTGCATCAGAGGCAGTTTGAATTCCGTTTGGCCGATTGAACTCCTCTATATTAACAATAATCTTTCAATCGTCCATTTGACACTCTCTTTTCGTCTTTTTTTCTCGGGTTTCCTCGTTTTCAAATTATCCCCATACAGCCAGCAGCCATGGCTTCCGAAAGACCTGACAAGAAGGAGAAGAAGGAGAAGAAGGAGAAGCGCAGCGAAGAGGCTGGCGTGAGCAAATCCAAGAAGGAGAAGAAGGACAAGAAGGACAAGAAGGAGAAGCTCGCTTCTGCTCTGGACGAGAAGCTCCAGCAGGATGTCGCTGCGCAGAGCGCTGTCAAGGCCTCTGACGAGGGCTCAGATATGGAAGAGGACAAGACCCCTGAGGTGACCCTTGAGAGAAAGGTTGTGCCGTTCGCGGTCCCTATTGCCGACGAGAAGGGCCAGAAGAAGATTTGCAAGACGATTCGAAAAGGTATGTTGCCTTCTCCCTCCTTGCGTCGCCCAGCCCGCCTCTTTTTTTCTCTTCTTTACTTTTCTCTCCCGTGTCTTGCTTTCTTCTATTCATATAGAGGCATTGGATCTCGTATACTAACGTCGACCCTTTTCAACAGCTGCCAAGAATGGTACTCTCAAGCGTGGTGTCAAGGAAGTCGTCAAGACTCTGCGAAAGTCTCCCTCCACCGCCCCCGGCTACACCTCATTCCCCGGAGTCGTCATCATCGCCGGTGACATTTCTCCCATGGACGTCATCTCACACCTGCCCGTGCTGTGCGAGGACCACAACGTGCCCTTCATCTTCGTCACATCGCGCGCTGAGCTGGGTGCCGCCGCCAAGACCAAGCGACCTACCAGCGTGGTCATGATCATGGAGAAGGCTGAGGGAAAGAAGAAGCCCGCCAAGGAGGCCGACAAGGACGACGACGAGGACAGCAGCGAGTCTTACAGCGAGACGTACGCTTCCCTTGTCAAGCTTGTGCAGAAGGAGGGCGGCAAGCAGGCGTTCTGGACAAAGGGTGAATCAAAGGCGTAAGAGAGAAGAAGGAAAAAAAGAAAAAGGAAAAGATGGCAAAGTGAGGCGCGGTATTGGACCGCGAGTGCGAAGAGACTTTTGCTGGGAGAATGATGTTGGTGCGAAGCGCTTAATCTGGGTGTACATTAACCATACCAGAGGGATTGTCTTGCAGCAAGACTTTTGTTGGGGCAACGGCGGCGTTCAGGTATATAAAGTACTGCATTGATCAATGGAACAAGTTTGGCTTTCTACTATACGTCTATTGACTCCGAGTTATTGATTGGACGTGGCCTTGCAGTGTCAAATGTCAGGTCACAAAGGTTGAAGTTGATAATATTCCAAATTGAATTTGACTAATATAGGTGTGATGTTACACAAAGGCCATCACATAATGATGTGCCTTTCCATTCCCTGTCCAACTCCTCCCAGAAACCAGCCTCAGGAAAGAATTTACCAAGAGATACCATCTCGTTTACTCAAAGGGATTGGTCCTGGTTCCCCACCAGTTGAGGACCAGGGACAAGCCGATAGTCTCGAGCAGCTTGGCGGCGACATTGACGCCGACAGTGTCCAGAGGCCTCTTTTCGCTAAAGATCTGAGAGATGAACTACACACACACACACACACAGAGTCAGTCTCATAAAACAAGTGAAAAGAGGTAACTCAAAAGAGGTACAGAAAGAAGAAGAAAAAAACATACTCCAGGAGCAGACGTCGCCGCAAAGATCAAAGCGCCGAGATACGCAGCGCCCTTGTGACTCAAGGTGCCCGTGGCGTTGAGCAGAGCGCCCACGCCGTAGCTCTGCAGAGCAGAACCGACAAAGGAAGTGCCCCAGGCGACGGCGGCGCCGCCGGCCTCGCGGGAGCGGATGAACTCCTCCTTTGTGTTGGAGGCCTTGGCGCGGTGGTAGGTCTGGCCGAAGACGGGGGCGAGGACGACGAGGTCGACGCCGTGGTTGAAGAAGGTGCCGAGGGCGATGGCGGAGGGTTTGACGGGAGGGAAGTCTGATTTATCTTGTGATTAGTTTTGGGAGAGTTGTGAAGTTGCCATTGAGAGTGGCGAAAGATGAATGGGTGAGGTTGAGGTTGAGGTTGAGATGGATTGAGACTCACATTGGAGAGACATGTTGGCTATGAGGAGACGATGCTGTGATGAGCTTGAGATTGAAGAGAAGAAGATGAAAAGATGAAAGTTCTCTTTATGAAATTGTGATTTTTACAGCTATACAAGAATGTGCGTAGTATCTGTGCCGTCACAAGAGGTAGTCAACATCCATCCCAGAGAACTGCAAACCCTCAGGGTATTTGTACTACATCATCACAAGCCACACTCCCTAGCTTCAAAACTTCGCATCTATTACGTCTTTTGTTTGTTACCACCCCCTCAAATCTCGATCCGCGCCAGAGAAAGTCTATCCTCTAATTCCCTTCCCTCATTTTAGAGCTCTCCGCTTTGGTTTGTGTGAGGTGAGAAGGGCAAGTAAGTCCTGGCGAAACCATTTCGTCACCGTGATGATGATGTCACCACTACGCTTTGTATTTTTGGTACCCGGATGAGGAAATTCATTTTTTTCCACAACTCCACAGTGTCTATGATTCAAAGACGGACTTGGTTTCTTTTTTCTCTTTCAGAGCTTTTTCGGATCATTATTAGTTCCTTGTTAGCTGGATGTCAGATGTTGGTTTGTTTGACCCCGGTTTTGGTGGTGGTTATGTAATGATTGCGGCTATTCACGCTTGTATGTTTCCTGCTTGACATTGAATGTATGTAATGCATGCGTCTCCAAGACCAACACTACCAAGACACCGGATTATCTGCAGGGCGCTGCATGTTTTCTCCAGAACGACGATCCTCCTCCTCTAAACCCACTGTAGAATAAAACCTCGGCAACAGAAAAATGGCCAGGATACGAATCACAAAAACGAAGCGGTTGAAAAAAAAAACACTCAAACCTGGTTACCTGTGCCCAATCGTTGAAGCGCTGACATGCACGACACGGAACGTTTCGAGCCACACCGGATACGAAAGCGAATTCTCATTGCGCATTCGAAAAGCCGCGAAGCTCATCCGATTCTCCCCCAACATTATTTTACATGCAGAGCCAGAAATCCTATTTGCTCTGGGGGGCCAGTTGATTCTCCACTGCGGGGATGGTGTTCGTCTTTCGGATTTTGAGGCGTGGGGCGGGTTTTTTTGGTGTGATGCCATCTTGGGGGTCTTTTTGTGAGAAGCCCGAAGAAGGTAGCGGTTGATCGTAGCAGGAATTACTCTGTACACCAATCTCGAATGAATCAGATACCACCGGATGCAATCAATCAGTAAGAGTAGGCATCTGGTTCTTTGTAGACACACATCATGCTGTTGCGATGGCCATCCACTCATATAAATCACATTGGATCACATTCAAAAAGACAGACACAACACAGACAGAGGCACATAAATCATCGGCGCAAAAAACACTGGCAGTCTCCATATTGGCTTGAATCAACGTTACCCGTAACCATAAGTCATCTCCCGCTCCCCATCCCGTCATGCCCCATCCTCATCAACCCGGAAAAAAAAGAACCAACAAAAACCAGATGCCGTATTAAACAAGAAAATGATCCCGCTTCCTCTTCGCCGCTTTGTTGAAAAAACACCATGTTGCCATTGCCAACTCATGCCAGCCAGCAGAATATGTAGTCAAAAGTAAAAAGAAAAAAACTCCCATAACGTCCTTTCCTCGTTGTAATATCCGTACAAGGTTCGCTTTTGTTTCACGTTGTTCGAAAAAGAATCCAGGTTGGCGTCAACCGTGCACTCTTCTCTCTTCCATGAGCTTCCCTTTTTCACGCTTTCGTCACTCGTTCTTCTTCGCCTCGGAGACTTGCCAGTTGTTTTGCCCAGGTTTTTGCATTATGTGTTTAAAAAGCTGAGATGATGATAATGGAAAAGGAGAGAGAGAGAGAGAGAAGAAAAGGTAAAAAAAAAAAAAAAATCTTTGCCGTGTGAATGTTCCCGTAACCCTCTATGCTTGGAGATGGCCATACTCGCCGCTGCGTAACCCTAATAAAGCTCTAACATCATGAACGTACTGGAGACCTTCCAGCAGGGGAACTAAATGCATCAAGTCGCCATCTGTCGGGTCGTTGATCCAGCCTTGGATCGGTATGGCGTTATCTAGTAGGTCGGGTTAGCTGGGGGGGCTTGCGCCTCTACCGCAAAGTCGGCAACGTACCTTCATGGAACAAATAGCTCAGCGGGCTATTGTCCAGAATCATCACTTTACTCAGATCCGGCTCCACAGAACTCAGGTCTTTGATGTAGGCTCCTTGTCGATATGTGCAGTGTTGACGATAGTACCTTGCCGAGAAGAACTTTCTTTCCGTTTCCAGCCAATCAATCACCGGGTCGGCGTATTCCTGAACAGACGCGGTAAAGACAACCAAGTTGAACCACTTGCACACTCTACGGAGAAACTCGTCGCAGAAGGGCCGCTTGTTGACCCAATACAGGATGGGGTGCTGTGCAGCGCTGCTCTGTCCGCTCATTCCCAAAGTCGCAGTGTTGAGCTGGACTTCTATCATGTGACCGCTGTTCATCCGCCCTCCTTTAGACATGCTGTGGATGAGCGTCTCGTCGAGATCTAGGATGAGCGTCTTCTGCTGCTTTCGCGAAGGCTCGAGAAGATTCAGATAGGATGGCTGTCGTCGGGGGATCAATGGTCGTGGTGGCGCAGGTGTCTTTGGGTACTTGGTCAGGGCGGCAATCGGAGACGTTGGAGACTTGAGCTGCGCTGACAAGTCGCTCCGGCTGAGGTCACCCTTCCCATGAGAGGCGGTGGATTGTGATTTTCTATGCTTTCGTTGCTCTTCGTCGTTTAGTTTGATCCGGATAGAGCGCCGAGCCGCGCCCGTCTCCTCGCCGGACTGGGCTGCTGATTTGGAGCGGTTGTGCCGGCTCTTGGCGGCAGCACGGGGTTCGTCTTCGGACTCGGAGGATAGACCAGATGATGATGTACTAGAGGAATGAAACGTTTTCGACGGGTCTCCCAGATGCCGTGTATTTCGGCCAGCCTTGTTCGCCTTTTCGGGAGAATCATATAGACCATCTGTGCCCAAATCGCCGCTGTGGAAGCCAAACAGCCCTTTCAGCTGTGTCATGGGCGCAAACTTGCCAAAGTCGTCGTAGAAGAAGGCAATCAGGTAGTATCCCGGCGCAGTCAGCGTAGCAAACAGCCACCGAATGGTGCCGATGATGCTGGACGCGATCCCCCTAGGCAGCACATGCCACCATCTCGAGCGCTTCCCATCCGGCTTGGACTCGCAAAAGAGCGGCGTCTCTTCCGTGGCAAAGGACGCCTCGTCGTCGGCGCCGTATCGCTTCTCGGAAAGGGAACCCGAGCCCTCGGCGGCCAAGGGCTGGTTCTCGTGTCCATCCGCCTTGTCCTCGGACACGTCGAGATCGAGCGCCTTGTCGTCTAGGCCGGCGCTGATGCTGTTGGATCGGGAGTGGGTTGGACTCGGCGGCGGCGACACGCGCGCGGTGATGATGTTGAGCGAGTTCATGTCGAACATGGAGAGCACTCCATGGGACATTGGAGGCGGCTTCGGGATCGAGACGGGGAGGAGATGCGCAACGACTTTGTTGGAGAGGAGAGAGCGAAAGGGAGCGTCGCAGCAGATGCCGAGGCGTTCGAGGCCGCTTCCGGCTCTCTGGGATGTCTGCCAATGGCCCTGCAACGCGCTCCAGGGGGGTTAAAATGAGCCTCCGCAGGGCGCGCGGTCAACGAGTGTCATGAGTGAGTCGCTTCCAAGGGGGGAAGAGGAGGTGAGAGAGAGGCGGACGAGAGGCGGCCGCAGAGTGTTGGATCAAGTGCGATGCAGAGACACAGCCAGACGAGACGAGAGAAGAAGAAATGACGCTACGAGCGAGCCGCAGAAAATAGGTCGGTATCTTGGCCTTTCCGAGGGGGGAAGATTGTCTTAATGAAACAAGCACCAGCTGTAGCGGTACAAGCAGGTACTCGTACTTGGCAAGCGTTGAGGCCAAAAGTCGCCCCAAAGGACATCGGGCCAGGTCGTCATCACGGCTAGCAATAGCGGGCCAAGGCCACTGGGAGGTCAGATGCCGCCCACGCTAGGGCCGGATTTTGGGGGGTTTGCAGCGGAATCAGCAGGGCTGTTGGGGGGAGCCCTATTGTGAGTCGAGTCCGTGGCCCAATGCGCTGCTGTGTTTGGAGCCCGTTTCCGGTCGAGTGCCGAGGGAAGCGGTATCGATACAATGGGGGTGCATCGTATCATGCAGCAGCCGAGGATGGGTTTTCTGCTTTATATTGGTACGGAGGAGCAGTATCTACGAGGTTGGATGTTTGTATACCTAGTAGAGAGTAGCAGAGATGGTCAGACGGGAAACTCCAAGACTACTATACTAACATTGAAGTAAAAGTAAAATAAAGCACTTGTCTGCTTCTCCATCTACTACAGTATTATTCTTCCATTTTTTTTCTTCTCCAGAGTTCAACTCTACAGTCTCGTATTACTAGCCCTTGCGCTAGCAAATGTCAAATCAGATCAGCCCATGCTCAAGTTTGAATTCATTCTTGTCCCATGGCCGCTAATCTACAAAACATGCTAAGGTAGGTACTAGAAGGGAAAAAGAACCAGAGAGGACAAAAGAGAAAAAAACTTCAAGCACATGTAAATGAAAAGTACAGATTACAGATTACAAAAGTCCTCCTATCTGGGCTGCAGGCAGTAGTCACACAAGTACCGGTACCTGCTCAGAGTTGTGCGTGCTGCCATTCAGGTATCGGGGCAGTTGCTCTCGCGCTAACTGGCAATCTTACATTAGTGCATAGTGGGCTGCATTAAACTGAATGTACGAAATTCTGTGTCGCCAATCCGAGCAGCCTCGCATGTTGAGTCACGATCTCGAGCAGCTCTTTTCAGCGCCCACAAACCAAACCAACCCAAACCAACCCCGCTCAACCTCACCACACCCATTCCGGAGCCTCTCAGTCTGAGACAGGACAAAACAAAACGCACCTCGAGCATCACTTGACAGCATCACGGCCGTCTTTTCACTTGTGCTTCACCCAGAGTCGAGGCCACTTGCACGCCGCCTTCTGTCGCACAAATTTCGAGTCATAGCGCCGGGACGACAGACATTCCACCGACCATCGGCCCCTCGATAACCGCACGCAAAACACACACAACACACAACCATCGCACTCGCACCAGGTTACGATACGATGCCCTCCGTTTCCACGGGCCACGCGCTCGACCTGGAAAAATTCCTCAAATCTCTCAAGGGGCAGCCATTGGAAGCTTCCGTCAACAGTTTGATATCGTATGTGATTGTGATTTATCAGTATTCGCAATGCGGGGCACGATAAGATTGTCGCATTGGCGGCATGACTTTATTGGCCGCGAAGCGATAAGGGACGCGGGCAAGGCAAATAGCAATACTGACCAGCACTCCATTACAGCCTCCTCAAGCGAAGACAGATCAAGGGATCCGAGCCTTGCGCCGTTGCCACCGCCCATATCCTCCTCCAGGTCGTCGCCCGGTCAAAATGGCACGATGTCGACAGCCTCTTGATCCACGTCTCGAGAACCGGCCGTAAGCTGGTAGACGCCCAGCCCAACGAGCTTGTCATTGGCAACATTGTGCGCCGAGTCCTTGGCCTGATCCGAGACGAGGCTTCCGAGGATCGAGGCGACACCGCCGACGAGTCTGCGAGCGATGCGCCAACCCCGACCGACATCGTCCCGCCAACATCCATCAGCCAGCAGTGGTCGTCAAAACGCTTCGACTCGGCCAGCAGCGCAGCTTCGCCGGCGCGCCCTCCCATCGTCTCTTCTTATAGCTCCATCAACCCTCCCAAGTCGCTGTTCCATCTCTTGTCGACATCCCCGCCCGCAGATGGAGACGTGTCGCCCTTTAGAAACTCGGGATCGTCGACGCCTACGTGGAGGGGCAACACGGGCCAGATCCACGCGCTGCGCTCCGAAGTCATTGATGGCATCGAGGAAATCAAGGACGAGATCAGCCAAGTCGACGACCAGATCGCTGCCTCGGCCGAAGTGCAGATTCACCCCGGCGACTTGGTGCTCGTCCACCAGCCATCAACAACGGTGGAACGATTTATCCTCCGCGCTGCTCAGAAGCGCAAGTTTACCGTGCTAATCGCCATGGCACCACCCAGAAGACACTCGGCTGAGAGCCAGCACACAACTTTTAGGAAGAAGCTGTCGGCGGCGGGCATCACGGTGGTCAATGTGATGAATGGCGGGCTCATGGCCTACATGTCACGAGTCAACAAGGTCATTATTGGAGCAAGAGCAATTGTTGCTACCGGAGGTGTCGTGGCTGATGCTGGCTCCGCTGCTATTGCCCGAGCTGCCAAGGAACAGGGCACCGCTGTCGTCGTGCTCAGCGGCGTCTACAAGCTTAGCCCGGAGAGTCCTTTCGATGAGAGCTCGCTGATCGAATGGGGCGACTCGTCCACCTTTGTGAGCTTCGCGGATGGCCCTCTGGTGTGTGGTGCCGAGATTCGAACGGCACTCACCGAGCTGATTCCGCCGGAGCTTGTCGACACCTACATCACAAACCTGTAAGTTGACCAATGGATAGTGTCATTTCTACCAAGAAGAGTGAGAAGAGCCAGTAACTAACTATCCCAGGGGCACACATTCGCGCGACCACTTGTCAAGCCTCATCTCAGACCACTACAAGCGAGAGGATGCCGACTTTCACATCTGGGAAGGGGCTCTCCCGTGATGATGATGACTTCACGATGAATGACTACAACAATAAAGTAAAAGAAGAGAAAGGGGGGGGTCTGCATCCCAATGACATGGTTAGGGATGCTATAGAAGGAAAGAAAAAAAAAAGGGTAAAATGTTACTAGCAAAGCAACCATGACATAGTGTACGAACACTTTGAAAGGCGTCGTCACTAATAAACGTTTCTGCTGCATCCGTGCCTGGTGCCACCTAAGCATTGTCAATCAGCCTTAAATCTCTTGTCTCTAATGCCTAATGCCTAATAATGTGATGGATTGAATTGATGGCTTCCAGGTTATTGTTGCCATTCACGTTGAACGGCTTGTTCGCCTAAGCTTGATGCAAAACGTCACCCTCTGTAGCGGCCGCGTCAGCGAGCTCAGGCAGCCAAGAGGCCCTAATTGGACGGGCGACGCCGGAGATTAGCTGCCTTCAAGGTTCTGCTGCCCCCTCCCATCACCGCAGAGGCATCCAAAGGATCAGGCAATGACACACACTTCGGCTCCAGTCAAATCTCAACCAACGGCTTCGGACAGGCAGCGACAGCAGCCAACGTAACTGGGCTGCGCGGCCTGTTGCTAAAAGCGCGGATAGCCCGAGAGGCTCGATGGCACTAATTGGGCCGCTACGGCGGGAATGGACTCGGGGGAGGCAATCCATCGGCTCGACACTAGGAAGACAGTGAAAGTTGAAGAGGCACAAGGGGGATGGATGGATGGATGGATGGATGGACGGGCTGAGGAGCCCCGCGTAATGCAGCAGGACGAAACGGATGCATGATTTTTGACTTGCTGCACTCCAAAGGGAACAGCTGAGCCATACATAAGAGTGTTTGGTTTGCCACTATCCTCGCCATCGCTTTTTCAACAGAGAGTTGTTGGGTCGAGTACCCGGAGTCTGCCTAGGAATCGTGGCCTCGCTTTCGGATTCGCTTTTAAACCTTTGGCGATTTCTTTGCATCTTGAAAGATTGACTCACCACTTTTTTTTCCGGACCATTCAATACCTTGCTGTTCAAGATTGCGCAGCGATACCAACATCTAGGAGAAGAGTGCCTGATTCTTCTTTTATCCACATACTTTTTACACTGCAGAGTAGAAGAAACATCAGCAAAACATCATCGCCAGCCATCATCATACACACATCACCATGAACCCCAACGACAGCGGCTCTGCCAACAATGGCAACGGCCATCTCAACGTCCCCGGAGACGAAGTTCCTCCTCCGCCATACTCGGAGACTGATGTCTACAGCACCTCGGGCGGCTCTCGCTCTCCTCACACAGCATCAGCACCATCAGTAGCCGCATCGGCAACGGCAGCTGCGGCAACTCCATCACACAGCTTCGTCGACGATGCTGCTTCGTCGACTGCTGACGAGGTCATTTACACGCCTCCTCTGACTCCTCGCACCTCTCCTGGCTCTGCGCAACCGGCCGCCTCGCTATACTTTGATCTGAGGCCTGCCCCCCAACAAGACACCGGCAGTGACATGATCCGCATGACGCTTATCCATAATATTGAAGTGACTGATATCTCGCAACCTGATGATTTCCCTTATGAGAGCGACTGGGCTGCCCGAGATGTCACTGCGCTGGATTGGTCCACCTTTATCAATTTCCTGATTCCCGATCATATGACAAGGCAGAATGAAGTCGTCATTCATAGAAAGCTACTCGATGAGATGCAGAGATCGGAAACAGGTAGCACCAACAACAACAACAACAACAACAACACAGCCCAGGTAGAGGCCCAGCTCAACCAAATCGCCGATGCTCGCAATCCCGCCAATCCTGATTCTCAGCGACGGAGGAGAGACGTTGAAGCCACCGTCCAGCAATGGAACGATGGCTTCTTCGGCCCCCGAGGCATCCAAGTTCGCCTCGAGCCCCCGAGAACTCCCTCGGCGCAGATGCCAGGTGCTTGGGAGGCCAACTTTGACCAGGCATCGGAAGCTGGTCGATCTACCCAGTCCTCGCAGACTGCAGGCCGCTCTGCTCCGGCTAGCGGTGGTTCATGGGGCGGTTTCCAAGTCGATGACAACGGTGTTCGGTATGGCAACAGCTTTGTCGCGGACCAAAATGGCTTGCGCATCGGAAATTTGATCATGGATCAGCGCGGCATTCGTTTTCATAATGACGCTGCGCAAGGTCAACTGCCAGCCGCAGATGCTGACCGGGATGTTCGCGGCCGGACAGCCTATCAACACGGGGGCGATGAAGAAGCATGCCACAAACGCTCTTCTTCGGCCTCCTCCACATCTTCTTCTTCCTCTTCGAGTTCTGAATCATCCATTGGCTCTCTCCCCAGCTACGATGATATTCCTGTCAACTCTGTGCAGCTTTACATTGCCCGACTCCAAGATTGGACCAAGAATCCTGACCAGCTCCGCACCAGGGGTGACGTCAAGCAGCTCAAGGCCGAACTCAAGGGCGTCCCCAAGTCTCGGGATGTGCCTACTGATGTGGATAAGAAAGAGCTCAAGGCACAGATTAAGACGTTGACAACTCTTTGGAGACAAGTCAAGAAGAATCAGAGAAGAGAACGCAGGGCCCAGAGAAAGGAGCGACGTGGCAAGAGGAGGGCAGAACGTAAGGAGAAGAGGCAGCATAGAAAAGAGATGAGAAAGGCCCGGAGGGAAGCCCGGAGAGGCCAAAGCACCCCCGTGCCTCCCGTACCTCCGCCTCCGCCTCCCCCCTGTATCCCCCCTCTGCCGCCGCATGTTCCTGGAACCACGGTGCCGCCCGTTCCTCCCGTTCCTCCGGTGAATGCCTCTCCATGGACTGGCACTTTCCCATGGGGCCGCGGTAGAGGAGGCAGAGGAGGCAGAGGAGGACACCATCCTCACCCCCATCCTCACCATCACCAGCCACATTACGATTTGCCTCGAGGAAGAGGCTGGGGCGCATGGAATAATCCCCAAGCCTCCAATGGCAGGGGCTTCGCGGGCAAGAATGGCGTGTTTGGGCCGGATGGGCCGTTTGGTCCTGAGGGACCATTCGGTCCAGGAGGACCGTTTGGCGAAAAGGGCATATTTGGAAGCGACGGCGTATTTGGTCCGAATGGTTTCTTTGGACCTGGCCAGGATGAGAAGCAACAGCAGCAGCACGCAGAGCAGCAGAGACAGCAAGCAGAACAACAGAGGCAGCAACAGCTGCAACACGCAGAACAACAGAGGCAGCAGCTGCTGCAACACGCAGAGCAACAGAGGCAACACTATCAACAACAAGCGGAGCAGCAGAGGCAGCACGCAGAGCAGCAGAGGCAACACTATCAACAACAAGCCGAACAGCAAATACAGCATCTGCAACAACACCAGCAACAGCAGTGGCAACAATACCAACAGCAACGGCAGGCCAGTGCCTCATCCCTGCCCGGCTCCTGGCCCGACGAGAAAAAGCAGCAGCAGCAGCAGCAGCAGCCAGCTTCAGCCTCGCAAGACGACGACCAAATCCCGCCTCCCGGCCCGAGGGCTTCCGCAAAGTATAACACCATAGGGGCCCTGGAGAGGACCATCCAGGCGCAGACCGCGGCGGCGGAGAAGGCCGAGGGTCTTCAGAGGGAGCAGGTGGAGAAGGCGATTGCGACGATGAAGAAGCAGCTGGAGGCGTTGAGGGTGCAAGCTGACGAGGAGTATGCGAAGGAGTTGAGTGGGAATTGATGGATGAAACGACGGAGATTATGAACGGGATGGGCTTGTTTTTACTATTGTACAAGAAAGGATAGTATCTAGCGTCGGATGTTTTGTGATACCAAAGGAAAGACTGTTTCATCATAGTTTGCTACACAGAGAAGAATGTCACTCAGCTTTTTTCATCTTGATTTTGCTCTCCTTGACCACATTTCTTGACTCGTACGGCAATGCTTTTATCTAATCCTCTCCCCCCCTTTTTTCCTCCGTACCAACCACGATACCATGAAAGTCATGAAAAAAAAAATTACCTCCATCCCCAGCAAGTAAATACTCACAAAGAAGAAAATACACATCCAACCATAATACATATACACCCCAAACCCTCACTCCTCCAGCCCCTTCTAATGCTTCCTCTCGTCCTTCTCCACCAAATCCCCAACCCCCAACCCCCTTCCCACAGCAACCTTAATCTTCCTCTCCTTGCCATCCGCCTCCGGATCCCTGCCCACCTCGCCCACCGCCTCACCCTCATCCACGCCCTCGCTCTTTATCGTCGTCGCATCTCCGCCATTCGTCTTCTTGCCCTCGTCCTTGTCCTTGTCCTCGTCCTCGTCGGCGTACCGCTTCGCCAGCTTCGCCACGTCATCCAGGTCCAGGCGCATGCTAAAGGCGTCCTCCCCATCGGCGTAGTACTTGCTCTCCGTCTTCTCGTTGCGAAAACGCAGCGTGTCTTCGTACAAGTGTCTCGCTGCGACGTTGGACACGCGGACGTGCAGAGAGACGTATTTCGCCTGGAAAGTCTCCACCATGGCAAGCTCTGTCACATCACGAAAAATGCATTAGCAACACAATCTTTCTCGTCCCAAGATGCTCCCAAAGAACCTACGGCTCTGCCTCATCAGCTTCTCCGCAATGCCCAGCCTCCTATGCGTCCTCATAACGCTCAAGCTCGTGATATGCCCGTGCTGCACCCCGTCCGTCGGCTCCTCCTCCATCTTGGCCAGCACGTAGCCCACAATCTTGGGGTAGTCGTAGGGCCCCTTGCGCGGGCGCGACACGTCGACGGCGACGAAGCTGAGCTGCGGCCAGGACAGCGCGTGGTAGAGGTAGTACTTGAGAAAGTAGTTCTCCGGCAGGTTCTCCAGGTTGGCGTGCTGGATCAGCGGGAGGTCGGCCGTGGTGAGGAGGCGGATGTCCATGGCGGCGCTGCTGTTGTGTGTTGTGCTGTTCTGTGTGCTGTGCTGTGCTGTTTCGATTCGTTTGGGGGGGGGGGGGGATTGCAGTTGATGGAGGGTGAAGAAGAATAAATACAAGGACGATATAAACAGGGGCAATTCGGAGGGAAAAGAGTCCGGCTCCGGCTGCTGCGTGTAAAGAATAGGCAGATGCAAAGAGGCAGAAGCACAAGATGAAGCTGTCAAAGTCAATGGGCCAGAGCCAAAGTGCGTCTTCCCCCACCAAAAGCCTTGTCCGACTGCGGGTCCCGCCCGCTTTAGCCAGAAGCTCCAGGATTGCGTATAAGCAAGCATCAGGTGCTATTCTTTTTCTTTTCCATATTAAACATGATGTTACAACGGCAATATCTCAAATAGATTCCATACATAAATGCATCATTCATTCTCATAAATAAAAGACAAACTACAAAAGACTACCTAATGTAAAAATCATCAAAAAAAGTCAATTTCCCTGCACATGTGCACCCTGGCTGAATTGTACAAACATCTATCATCTTTTCTTTTTCTTCTTTCTTCTCTTTCTTTTTTTCTCTTTTTTTCTCTTCTTCTAATTCTGGTCTACAATCTTCTTCTCGCGAATCGGCAAGTCCTTGCTGACTTCGGCAGACGTCGCCGTCATGCCTCCAGCGGCAGAGGCCTCGTCCTGAGCCTTGGCATCCACATCCACCTTGGCAGCTTCGGCGGCCTTTGCAGCTTCGGCAGCCTTGGCCGCCTTCTTGGCCTTCTTCTTCTCCTTGTCCTCTTGCTTCTTCTTCTTGGCAGCCTCCTCGGCGGCGCGAGTCTCGGCAGAGCCGCCAAACTTGTCCTTCCACTCCTCAATCTTCTTGTCGTCTATCCTGGTGAAGAGATAGGCGGCCTTGCCAATCTTGTCGCCGGCCTTGATGGCGGTGGGCTCCCAGGTGTCAGGGATGAACGCCAGCTTGGTGTTGAGCTGCTGGCAGATGGATTCGCTCGTAGAGGGCATATACGGCGAAACGACAGAGGCCAATAGGTGGCAAAGGTTGAGAGCGAGACCAATGGTAGTGTGGGTTCGCTCGGGGTTCTCGGCCAAGTTGGCATTATCCAATCGGCCCTGAAGAAGGTTGTTGCCTTCCCTGCTAATCTCCATGAAGGCCTTAGCACCAGCACGGATGTGCACCTTCTCCAAGAGGTCGACATACTCCTTCAGCAGCCCGTTGACCGTCTCGGTCCAGGCGGGGAAGTCAAAGGTATCGTCCTTGTAAGAAGGGTTGAACTCGGGGACAACACCGTCAAGCTTGGCATTGACAAACTTGACGATACGGTTGACAAAGTTGCCAAAGTTGGCGAGCAGCTCGCTGTTGTTGGCCAGCTGGAATGCCTGCCACTCGAACTGAGTATCGCTAGTCTCCGGTCGGTTCGAGAGCAGGTAGTATCGCCAAACAGACGGCGAGAGGCCAATTTCTCTGGCCTGGTTACCGAACACACCAATGCCTCTCGACTTGGAAAACTTGCCGTTCTCGTAGTTCAAGTACTCGGTGGTGGAGAGGTGGTTAAGCAGGGTCCATTTATATCCGGTACCAATCTCGGATCCAGGGAAGATGACTGGCACCATACTCGTCAGTCTGTAGTCCACTCAAAAGAGGCAATGAAAGAATACTTGTACGAACCTGTGTGGAAGGGCACATTGTCCTTGCCCATGAACTGATAGAGGGTAACATCATCGGGATTCTTCCACCACTGCTCCCACTGATCGGTATAGTTGGCCGTGATGGAAGGATAGCCAATGCAGGCATCGAACCACACGTAGATGACCTTCTTCTCATAACCAGGCAGGGGAACCGGCACACCCCACTTCAGATCTCTCGTGATGCTGCGGGGTTCCAGGCCCTTTGTCAACCACGACTGGGTGATGGAGATGCCGTTCTGAGGCCATCCGTACTTCTTGTGGGCATCCTGAAACCACTTGTCAATCTCGGGCTGCAGCTTCTCCAGGCGAATAAAGACATGTGTCGTATCGCGGGGGACAGGAGTAGCGCCGTCGACCTTGCATTTGGGGTTGATGAGCTCAAACGGATCTAGCAGGCTGCCGCACTTGTCGCACTGGTCGCCTCGGGCATCGTCGTAGTTGCACTTGGGGCACGTTCCCTCGACGAATCGATCCGCCAGAAAAGAATCGTGCTTCTCACAGTAAGGCTGTTTTGTCGTCCGCTCCTCAAGGAAGTCGTTCTCGTGCAGCTTGAGGAAGATGTCCTGCACAATCTCCGTCTGCTTCTGGGTCGAGGTTCGGCCAAAGTAGTCGAAGCCAATCTCGAACCACTCGTAAATCTCCTTGTGCTTGACGTGGAACTCGTCGCAGAGCTCCTTGGGGGTCTGGCCCGTCTCGAGGGCCTTGGTCTCAGTGGCAGTGCCGTACTCGTCTGTGCCGCAGATGTACAGCGTCGGTCGGTCGCGAAGCTTGCTGAAGCGAGAGTAGACGTCGGCACTGAGAACACTGCCGACGACGTTTCCAAGGTGAGGGACGTTGTTGACATAGGGAAGAGCGCTGGTGATGAGGACGTTCTTCTTGCCCTTGACGGGCAAGATGGGATTTTCAACCGCCATTGATGCGATTCCGATGCTTCTTCGTTGGCTGCTCAAACTCCAAACTCCACAGAAACAAGGCCGTCTCTATCGATATTTATCTTGTGTGAAAGACTCCGAAAACAAGCGTCACTAAATCGACCAGGGTCCAGTAATCAATCAATCAATGAAAGGCGCATGTGGAAAAAAAAAACGATTACAAGATTGACAATTCGAGTCATCGCATTGCCCCGCTATCGCACTATGGCTTAATGGCGGGGTGTGTCACAAAAATTCTGCCGCCGCTAGCCTCTGTCTGTTTCGGGCGGGTGGTCAAGAGCCTCGGGGCGCATTTGAACTGCTAATGGAATGCTAAGACTCGGAAAAGATACTCTTTAGAGAAGCAAAGCAAAACAACCTACTATACAATATTGTTGTAAATCATACTCGAGTAAACCAATAATCTCCAAAAATGTCATCTGATCCCCTCGATGACGTCTTCACCCTTGAAGACCGTTTCTACTCTCAAGGCTACAACCAAGGCGTCGAAGATGGTGCCCGCGCAGGAAGAATAGAAGGGCGCTCATTCGGCATGGAAAAGGGCTTCGAAAAGTTCCTCGAGAGCGGCCGCCTCGCCGGCAAGACTCTCGTCTGGGCAAACAGACTCCCCAAGAACACAGCCCAGCAGGCCAACTCTTCGGAAAAGAGCTCAGAAACATGCACGCTGCCGCCACTACCGAGCAATCCACGGCTGGAAAAGAATGTTAAGCTCGCGTATGCTTTGGTCGAGCCAGAAACGCTATCTACGGACAACAGCGATGAAGCTGTGCAGGATTTCGATGATCGGGTCAAGAGGGCGCAGGGCAAGGTCAAGATTATTGAGAGAATGTTGAACTGAGATGGAGATTTTGATCTCACTGACACATATCCGTGTTGATGCTCTGCAAAAGGATGCGAGCGTCACCGTATACATCATACACATAAAACAGCGCAGAGGCATAGAATTTTCGGTATTCGCGGAGTTATGGCATCAGGATTGGGATTATCAGAGGAACTGTGGGAGTTTATATGGGGAAAAAAGGGAAATTCTAATCTTTCTTCATCTTAACTGTATTTACACAAGTCGCCCCCATTGCCCGTCTCATTTGAACGTCCTGGTAGGATATCTATCATCACCCAAGTATTAGCAAATGTCAGTCCCATTCGTCGACCAGAAGCAAGAAACTTACCCTTCGCCATATGTCTGATCCTCGTTGAGCTCGTACTTGTGCACATCCCATCCTCCAGCCGCCAGCGCTTGTCCGCTCGGCAGCGGTGGCAGGCCATTGACGAACACGTCCTTTGCCACATCCTTGGGCGCCTTCTCCAGGAACTTGGCCAGGCCCGTCTCGCCCTCCTTCTGCGCCGCAACGAGAGCCTTCTCGCCGGCCTCGCCAATCAGCTCGACCTTGGGCTGCGCGGCGCTTCCAACCGTCAACAACGACACTGCATCGCCCTGAGTCACCACGCTAAGCTGCGGGTACGCGCGACGGACATCACGCTTCCAGTAGGCGTTGTCGGCAATATCGCCAGCGGGAAGAGTGACGGGGTCGTCGAAGCTGAGGGGGTCCAGGGCTCCGGGCGTCGGGTTTCGGAAGTAAGGGTTCAGGGGAACACCGTTGGAGCGGTTGGGATCGAGGGCGAAAGCCTTGCGGAGCGTCTCCCACAAGCCGGTGGACTGGAGGGTTTGTTTCTGCGGATTTCAAACGTCAGCCTTTTTGAATTGAACGAAGCCGCAAACCAAGAAGCTGAGGCGTAATTCGACGCCAATTGGCGCCGCAAAGGGGGGGTGGAACCGAGCAGGCATTTCGAACCTTTGCAATAGAAACAACGCCTCCAGCAGCCTTTGCTGCCGCCTGAGAAGCCATCTTGCGTGAGCGATGGGAGAGGCCTCAGTGCGATATGTCGAGTGTCGTCTGGGAATTGACTCGGCCTTGGTTCATCTCAACGAAGCAGAGCAATGTTAGCGATTCGGCTAACCGAGGCTTTGCCGATGGCCTCTTTCTGCCTACCCTGCAGCGAACCGGAGAGTATCGGGCGTATTCTCAATGAAACCAATTGAGCCTCGTTGGATAAAAATGAGGTGATGAAATTTGAAAATAACTGTTTCCCTGAGTGGAGGGGTATATTTCAAGGTATTTATGTTTGTAATTGAAGGGTGCTACTGGAGCATTTGCCAGAAATCATATTTTGGGGTATAATACTATAGCGCCCTTTCAGAACGAACACACACGAGACTCGGCTTAGTATCACTAATGCCATTTCCTCATTCTCCCCTGCGGTGCCGTACTCAATTATTTCATCAATTGATATCTGTTCCTAGATTCTCTCCACATGGAGCTTTCACCGTATTTACCAATTGCTTAATCATTGCATGGGATGATACACAATTGCACCCACCGCATTCTTTACAAAGGACAAACTCAACACCATCTCCTTGCAACGCTGAGGTATGGTGGCCGCATGAAACATCTTCTCGGGAACCAGAACGAACCATAGCAAATAACCGAATCAATTCGATACTATCCCTCAGGAGACTAACGAGCAATACATACGAGAACAGTGGGTCTTATACAGATTCCCAGTACCAGTACACAAAGAAGCACGCTTGCTATCCCTGACAGCCATCAACTCCCACGCCAACTAGTAAAAAAAGCAAGACGATTAATTTTCAAGATACACAGCATCGGTGCAAAGAAAAGCCAGCCACGCCTAGTTCTCTCCCTTCAACTCCTTGACCAGAGCCTTGACTCTGTCCGCGGTGGCAGCAGGGCCGCCAGCCTCGGCAACAAGCACCTTGCCCTCCTTGTTGACAACAAAGACTCCGCGCTGAGTTCCCTTAGGCTGCTTCTTGAGGCCAATGGCGTCAATGAGGGTGGCCTGGGGATCGCAAAGAAGGGGGTAGGGCAGCTTCTGCTTCTCCTTGAACGAGGTGTTTGCCTTGGTGGAATCAGTGCTGAGACCGTAGATGGCGAGGCCATCAGCAGTCAGAGGCTCATAGGAGTCGCGGAAGAGGCACACTTGGTTGGTGCCTGAGAATTGTCAAGTCAGCATACGTGTCGCGTGAAAAAAACCTGGATATCAAGACGAGAGCGCGGATAAACGCGTATGAGCCCACGAGGAGGGCATTGGTTACATATTCAGAAGCAATCTACGCACAAGAGCTCTGCAGGACCAAAAATGAGAAATAAAAGGCACTTACATCCGGGTGTGGAAGCCTTGGGGTAGGTAAAGAGGACGACGCCGCTCTTGCTGTCGTCGAGAAGCTTCTTGAGAGAAGTCGTCTCGCCATCATTGGTCTGGATCTCGCCGCCAAATCCCTCGAGGTCAATGACATCGCCAACCGCGATCTTGCCCGCAGCAGCAGCCGGCTTCTTCTTGTCGTCCTTCTTGTCGTCCTTGGACTCTTCTTTGGCGTCGTCCTTGGCGCTCTCCTTGGTGTCCTTCACCGTTTCTTTCTCCTCAGGGGCTTCCGGCGCAGACTCGGTAGCCTCGTCGTCCTTGGAAGGCTTGTCGGCCTTTGCACTGGGCTTCTTGACCTCGTCCTTGGCCTTTCCAGCGGGCTTTCTGGCCTTGGTGGCCACCTTCTTCTTGCTGGGCGCGGGCGCGGGCGGCGCCACGGGGGCCTTGCGCTTGCGCAGCTCAACAGGCATGATACTGGTCTGGCGGTGCTTTGTGACGGCGAGTTTCCCGATTTTTTGGTGCTCCCGCAGCTCTCCTGAAGGATCAGAAGGGAAAATGACACGTTGTACAGGTCAACAAAGCTGCGCAACGCGGTTGTGAGAAGGAGGCGCTGCAGTAAGCTAAGAGGAGAAAAAAAAACAATGGAAGAGAGGTCTGGGCCTGGCGGTCGTTGTGACAGGGCAAACTCACCAGAAATTCTGCCGTCGCATGCGATTCCTACTCCGTACAAGCCACCTGCCTGTTAGCCGTGCAATTGGCCCTGGCAAGCTGCGGCCAATCAAGAGCTTGTTCGAAGCTTGGACCATTTGCTTAACGCGGAGCTCCAGTTTACGGAATGTTGCCGTTGGACTGGGGTTTCCGAGATAGTGACAGTGTCTGACAGCAAGTCTCCGTAGCGCTCCGGGTTGCTGGCCTTGATTCGCCCGTGGTGGCGAGGGCAGAGCCATTGACCGGCCGGGCACGAATCCAGTTGCTGGCAGCTGGTTAACCGAGTAAACTACTATAATCCATGTGCCGGTAGGTCTAACTGTATGGCGAGTAAGGTACGAGTAAGCACCGAATGCTGTTGCTGGGGAAACAGTTGTGCTGTAGTGGTATTGATCTGTCTGTCTACCGCAGTAGCATGACTTGCATCAAATCTGCAGCTCCGCGCGCAGGGTCTATAATTGGCACCCGACATGTATCACTTGGCCACGGCGCGGCTTGTGCCGTTATTTACTGTACATACCTTACTGTAATTGCCGGGTACGGACAGACAGGCTTTGAGGAGTTGGGTCACACCACAAGTCGGCGGCATCACCACATCCCTGGCACATGAAACGAAGAGCCCCAAGTGTATGTAGACTTCAGCAACTTTCATGCTGGTGCATTCATCGTCTCACTATCAACAACGTACATCGCATGCGTTTTGGCTTTTCCTCTTCAGAAGTAGTATCTGGACGTAAAGTCGTATCAAGGGAAGAGATATCTTTTGTCTTCCAAATATCCTCCGTGAAAAAACCCACAATATTGGTTGGCAAATTTGTGTGTCTCCCCTCCCCATTGTCAGATCATCAGCCGCATCGAAGGCACCAACCCCAAGACGTTTTCAATTTCACCCTGTTTCAGCATTTGAGCCGAAAACCTGCGTAGCCTCCAAGCACTTGGCAACGCGAGTTGCAAAAGAGCTGTTATATCGTCGCATCGACCATGCCGAATCAACTTTTTGGCCGCACCCTAGAAAATGCGCGGAATAAGGACAAAGGAAAGGAGAAGGCCCGGATGGACCATCATCGTGGGTATCATAGCTGCCACGCCAACTTCCTCTCCATCAACAAGCCGTCATGGAGAAAACAGCTTCCGCCATTTTAGTTAGGGCACTGAGCCTGAACGTGACCGCTCTGCTGGCACTTGTAGCAGATCTTCTCGCCTCCAGCGGACTCCTTAGGACAATCGCGGGAGTAGTGGCCAGACTCGCCACAGTTGTAGCACTTCATGCCGTTGACGCACTCGCCTGCATCGTGGTTAGTAGGGGGTTCAGACGGTGAAGAGGAATCGTGGTGCATACGAGACATGTGGCCGTAGCCGCCGCACGAGTAGCAGGTCTTGCCGGCACCGCCGCCATAGCCACTGTTGCCGCCGTAAGAGTTGCCGCCAAAGCCACCTCCAGACTTGGGGCAGCTACGGGCGATGTGGCCCTTCTCGCCGCACTAAGGAACAAAATGATTAGGTCTAAGCCAACACAACTGCCCAACTGTTCAATTGCGTACCTTGTAGCACTCAGTGGACTGACCGCCGGCAGAAGCTCCGGCCTGGGGGCAGTCGCGGGAAATGTGACCCTGCTGGCCGCACTTGTAGCAGGACTTGTTGTCCTTCATGGGCTCAGAGCAGTCACGGCCTGGGCAAAATTAGTGGGTGAACGGGAGGAATGGTTAGTCAAAGTTGTCAGGGCTTACTGATGTGACCCTCGCCTAGTAACTGTTAGTATAAGCAACGCCAAGTAGAGTGTAGACATTACGCACCACCGCAGTTGTAGCTGATGACAAAGTTAGTACATCAATCGACTTTTCATATGACAGAGACCAAAAAACATACCATTTAGCAGGGCCTTTGGTAGGGCAGTCACGGGCCTAAGAGCTGTGTGAGCTGAGAGCCTTGTTGAAGGCCTGGGCATGGGATTTCACTGTACCTGGTGGCCGGTAGAACCGCCTGCATGAACCCGTTAGTAGCTGAGACGATTGATGATTTCATGGTGATGAGTTGTGACGGGGGTGAGGGTGGGGATGAGGTTGAATCAACGGAGCAAATTGAAAAAAATTAGAGCAGCAGCTAGAAGCTCGATATATTCGAGAAACGCTCCTCTCTAGAAGATCAACCATGCTGTGGTCGCATGAATGCGGTGAAAGCAGTGCAGGAAGGTTGGAGGGGTTGCTGGGAACCTCCAAAAAAATTCAAGGTACCTGACGGAGCAAAAACGCGGGGGAATTTCAGGTGAGGTAGTACAAGTGGCAATTCATGAAACACGGGAGAAAAAGAGAACTCACAAGAGTAACACGCTCCTCGGGGAGTGTAGTCCATGGCTGATATGGCGATTGGAGAAGAGAAACGGGCTGCGAGGTCGAGTTGATCAATGTCAGCGACTATATGGGAGCTTTGCGAGGTGAGTCCAAAAATGCAAGCCGATCTGCCGGCCTGAGGCTGAGGGGCAACAGACGACCCATTCCGCAGCGCTATATCGCATTGCCCACCAGGGCCAACGACGCGAATGGCAGAATTGGCAGCATTCCCCAGGCCAAGACGATGCCGTGGAAGAGACGGTACTTACTGGGCAGTATAACGGTCAGGAATGAAGCGTCGAGAGGCTGTGGGAGGAGGATGTTGATTCCACAAATCGATAATTGGAAAAAAAACGTGTAGACGAAAAAGGGAAAAGTTTTTGACGATAGCAGCTATTGGGCCCTCAGCCTAGGCCGGTCTAGTGCGCTGCTGGCGGTGGCCCGCTAAGAAACAGGCGAGCGTGGGAGGCCCTTGCCGATCGGCGGAAAAATGTTGAGCCGGGGTTAGCTGTGGGTGCGATGCCAGTGCCGAAGCTGGAGAAAACATGAATTAAGCTTCTGTGGCAGAACGATGAACAGAGCCTGACATTTGTGTCAAATATGGATTTTTCTGTGTTTCTGCATCTCTACTAGAAGTGACATTGAACAGTATGATAATGATCTGGAACAGTGTTTGGGAGATGCGAGCAACTTGGTTCCTTGTATTCTGAGGCCTAACGCTACGTAGTTATACAAGATGCTGCAGCACAGAACTGCTTGCTTTCTCAGCGGCAGCTCTCAATTGAAGCGAGGAGCCGCTTGTAAATTTCTCACTGGGTTGAAGAATGCCTTAGTACTAGTAAGCATTCCACGCGAGTCACAAAAAGTAGCATACTTTACGACGGAGACTCCCATATATCTGTCTAAAGCATCATATCCATTCAACTCGTGGGGCACGTGCCTAGCCATTCTTCTAGACAGCCTTGACGCGGGTCACGTGGCCTGGCGTTTTCTCCAGTTGTTGTGGCGCGGTTTGGGCCGCGGGAGCTTCACGGTCTTGTTTGTTAGCGTCAACAATAGCAGCTGGCTTCACGGCCAAGCACAGCGCGACTCAATTGCGAAATCCTCGAGATGGACAACTGGTCGGAGAAAGGCCGGCCAGCTGTGCACGAAGCTCTCAATCATGTGTGGGAAACAATAGACCGCGAGATCCAGGATGGTACGTCGCAGCGCTGTCGATGCTGGTAGCTACGTCGTATTAACGTGACAAAGAGCTCAGCCGGAGGGCCGCGAACTACGCCGCGATCAACGAGACATTGAAGAGCAAATTGGCCAATATTGAAGCACTTGAGAACGAAAACAAGAATCTGCGGGCTCAACTAGCGACTTTTTCTTCGAGCCCTCCTTCGACAGAATTAAATACTTTAGTCGAGAATGCGTCCTCAGCAGGCAGACATGCCCCCACTTCGAGTATCGCGATCGCTCAGCCAGCTTCAACCCCTCCCACGACAGAGGCACCTCCTCTTAGCATTATATCTGATAATGCCGAGCTTGTCAAGTTCAAAATGAGATTCAATGCACTCTCAAACAATTTCAAGACGGCAAAAGAAGCTCTTCGCAAGAGAAAGGATGAGCGTGATTGGTGGATGGAGCGTGCAAAGAAGTTGGAAAGGCAAGCTAGGGATGCTGAGGAGAAGCACGGTATACGGATTATAGACCTGGAAGAAGCCGACGATCCTGATGCACTACATAAAATAGGTCTGGTTCCTGATAACCCGACTACTGTTATGCCACCGCCAACTGTCCTGGCAACGTCTGATAGCGATCACAACGCCAATGTAGACGATGCGCAGCTGCAATCTACTCAAGGCGATCCTGACGAGGCAGAGTCTGAGGATCTGCCTCCTTTACCCAATAACGACCAAGACCAGGATCCGATTCTAATTAAACCAGAACCATCTTCCGACGTCCCAGTAGTAGTATCCGAGAGGAAGGTGAAAAGGAGAAGAGTTGAAGATAGGGGGTACACAGCTGCGACAACCCCAAGGATCAAGGCCGAACCGGGCGATTCTAGTCCTATTGATGCCTCGGAACATTACCAGTTCAACATTCAGGAAAGTATCGACCTTGACGATATCGCGCAGAGGATAACGACTCCTCGAAAGCGCAAAGACCTAGAAGTTGCGGCTGTCGAAGATGCAAACGAACCAACAGTTCCGGTTTCTAATATAGCTCAAAGGCTCGGCTATATACGATCAGATGGAGCGAAGAAGTCGGCTAAGGATACGCGTGGCTCATCTGTGCTCACGCCAATAAGCGGCAATAAAAGAATGACAACGTGGACTGATGCGGAGGAAGAAACCCTGAAAGATAAATTGGCCCATGGCATTTCAGTTTTGGCAGAAGATGGCACTCCCTATGGGAAACAAAGACTTGAGAAGAGCTTGAAAGCCCTGCCTACGCCGACTTCAGTTGCCAAAGGCCGGTTGGATACGCTGCTGAATACTTCAACTCCCGAGAATGCAGCCACGATCTCGCGAACACCCCAAGCTCGCCAACCAGAGCGCCTTTCTGCTGAAGATACGCCTCTTGACCTCCTTTTCCCCCAACCCCGACAGCTACCCTTTGACAAGATGATTCAACATATTACGAAGCGTCAAGGCTTGGGCGCAGATGTGACGACGCCTTCTAAGAAATCGGTCAAAAAAGCGCCTGGTCGAAGTATATCCCCGCTCAAAAGCAGGGCATCCGCTGCTGGCCTCCGCCATAAACCCCTGTCTGAACTTCGGCTTGATGATTTCAAGGTGAACCCCTCATCGAATGAGGGGCACGATTTTGCTTATTCGGACGTTGTCAGAGACAAGGATGACAGAGCAACCCTGCGAGGCTGTACAGACATGCATTGCTGTGGGAAGCATTTTAGGGCATTGGCTCTATCACAGCGGCCAAATCCACCGCTGACGGCGGAACAGCGACAGGAAGAGCAAAAACTCCTGGAGGGCTACCTGGGTGAATTTGCCTACCGACTGTCATCCATGACAAAAGATGAAAGAGCTGAGATGTGGATTGAAGCCAAAACCGAAGAGCTAGCCAATAAATACGGCAGACATAGACATCGCTTCTCTCGCATGCAGTCTCCGCCCGGATTTTGGAATGCTGACTTTCCAGATACGCAAGAATTGGCAGCGGACAAGGAAGAGGCTCTGAGGCGAGAGAAGCGTGCAATTGCAGACAGATATAGAGAAGCCATGCGCCCCGGTGGTATGTGGTTATTCAGAGACGAATAGGTCGTGGCGACGCGTCATGAGATAAGAGGCACGAGGCAAAGAATCGAGCGAGTGAGAGAACACGCAAGCATTGGCGTCTGGTTATCTTGGTTGAGGGCGGTTTGATCTGAAATTTGGTGTACACTGAATTGGCGTTATGCTTTTATATATAGTAGGGATCAATTGTTTACTTGCAGTAGAATTAGACACATATACATGGATAACTCTTGTCTTTTAGTACATATCAACGGCTGTCTTGTATCTGGAATACACAGTCAATGACATTTATAGCTGTATACCATCTCTCGTACCTCACCATCTTTAAATACTCGATCCCACGACGCTCCGTACATGGCAATCCCAGGCTGCCGGATAATCCTCGGGACGATCTAGTCGGCGGAGTGCACGGATGCTGGGACGATCTGAGCGCGCTAACCAACCCATCAATTCTGCCTCCACAGTGACTCGAACAGAAGCCAGCCGCATCTCAACGGTGCTTCCAAATATCGCCGCCGGCTTCTACAGCCCATTTTTACTTCTACTCCTTGCCCCCAACCAACCTGCTGCGGCCTCACCCCATTCAGAGCGCCCGCTGTGGCCTTTCCTTGGACTTGTCACGAAGATACTTCTTCGTCTACCATCTCTTTAATTCTTCCCTCTCCAACGCTGGTTGGACAATCATCACTGTCGTCCAGTCACGTTACCTCGTTGCGCAACTCTGATCCGCGTCGCGCAGCTCCAACAACGCTCGCCATCACGACAACACAGACGCGCACCCTTTCTAGCTGTTGGCCCCAACTGCGAGATTGACACCGCTCCCCCCCAACCTCCGGCAGTGCAGGTAGATGCGGGAGTCGCAGCACTGGGCGATACCCGCAACAGTACGATCTCCCAAGCCGGCAGGATGAGTAACCGCCATCTGCCGGCTGGGCAGGGCATACAAGCCTCGGCCGGAGGCATCAACGGCGGCATGGATTTGAATGGAAGCATGGGGGGCCCTCGGCGGAGACAGCAGCAGTACATGCCTCCCTATCACCAACACCAGCTCCAGAACCAACATCCGCAGCACATGAATCACATGTACTCCAACTATGCGCCGTATGCTCCCCAGCAGTATTATGGCATGCCACCGCACCAATATCAGGCTGGAGGAGTTCCAGCTCCCGGATATATGGCGTACCAGAACTACAACGCCAGGTCCCCGCCGCCCATGCAGCAATACGCCCCCATGGTTGGAGTCAGCATCCCGCCGAGCTACCCTCGAGCGTCTCCTAATCCGATGACGCCGTACCAGCCTCCGCTTGCTCCCGCCCCTGGCTTACCCCATACTCCGTCCTCGACGCACTCGTCACAGTTGCTTCCTCCGCACACGCCTACGACTCCTCAGACGCCTCCGGTCGTTCAGCCAGCCCCTGTGCCGGAGCCTGTCCAAGAGACGACTCCTGCTCCTCCTCCCGCTGCGCCTGCCCCTGTCGTTGTTCCTGTTGTCGAGTCACGCGAGCCTTTTCGCCCACCGGTAAGTTTCGTTGAAGCAATACTGGCCGAGTCTTGGATGTCTTTCTAATCTTGGTGAAATAGCTTCCCTGGCTGTCACGTCCCGACGTCGAATTTCCTGTGAGGACTCCACGATCAAAACGGCAGAGAAAGATTCTGGGTGCAGAGGACAAGGCAGTATCGTTGCCTACGGGGCAGCATGATGTCTCCGCGGAACAGCAAATCAACCGGGAGCCTGCGGCATCTGCTCACAGCGAGCCAGCCCAAAAACAAGAGGGAGGAGCTACTTCGACCTCTGATCGTGCTGAACCCTCCAAGTCCGCAGGGGAAGAAGGTGTGACTCGAGCTTCCGCCTCAACTGGTGCATCTGTTACGCGCCCGGCTGCGCCCGCTGTTCCTGCGGTCCCCGTGCTACCAAAGCATGACCCTAAGCCATCCGCTTCTGATGCCTCTGTGACGGCGGAGCAGGAAAAGACCAACGGAGACGCTGCCAAGTCTGAAGATCAAGAGGCCGCAACTGATGCCTCTCTTGAGCTCCAACTCAATAGCACAAGCCACCCTCCAAGCCCCGTGGTTAAGGCCCCACCTACCAGCTGGGCAAATCTCTTTGCTAAGCCATCGGCTCGAGCTCAGACAGGATTGAATGGTTCAGCTGGTGGAGATGCCGTCAATGGTGATTCAACAGACGCCGCAAATAATTTTCCTGGATCAGCCTTTTCCAAATCCAACGCCAGCTCTCTTGCTCAGGCCATTCAGTCATACCAAGTCGAGAACAATGACAAGATCGATTTCCTTGAGCCGCGCGGACTCATCAACACTGGTAATATGTGTTACATGAACTCTGTAAGTTTCTCCAGGCCTCATATAGATCT
The DNA here is from genome assembly GCF_033847375.1 of Trichoderma aggressivum f. europaeum. NCBI lineage: Eukaryota > Fungi > Ascomycota > Sordariomycetes > Hypocreales > Hypocreaceae > Trichoderma > Trichoderma aggressivum. The sequence goes on from NW_026946368.1 coordinate 1,330,591, forward strand.
TCAAGAACCTGCTGCTAATGCGCTTCTTAGGTGCTGCAAGTGCTCATGTTCTGTGTGCCATTTTATGACTTGCTTGACCAAGTCGGCAAAAAGGCTGCTCACAGCTTCAAGAGCGAGACTCCCCTGATTGATGCCTTGATCATGTTCATGAGGGAATACAATGTGCTCAAATCGTCTGCGTCCGTTGATCAGCTCAACAGAATTCTGAAAAACGAAGATCTCGAACGTTACGGCGAGCCCTTTACCCCTGAGTTTGTCTACGACGCTATCCGGCAGCTCTCCCGATTTGCCAGCATGCGAGTAAGTTAAGAACCTTGCTACAACTGACTTTGAACTTTGTGTGACTAATAGTTGTTCTTGCAGCGTGGTCATCAACAGGACGCAGAGGAGTTCTTGGGCTTCCTGCTTCAGTCACTTGACGATGAGTGCACTCACGTTATGAAGGATTTGCCAGTTGGACACGAGGAAGTGCCTTCATCCGACGCTTCTACCGGGGGATCCGTTGCGGCTTCTGACGATTGGCTTGAAGTCGGCCGCAAGCAACGCGCCGCTGTCTCTCGCTTGTCGGGTCACAATACGTCAACCCCCATCACCAAGATCTTTGGTGGCCTTTTACGATCCGAGTTTCGCGTGCCGGGGCTGAAGGATTCCATCACCACCGAGCGCTACCAACCTCTCCAGCTAGACATTGGATCTCCTGATGTCAGAAATGTTGTTGATGCCCTACGTGGACTGACTCGCCCAGAGCGTCTTCAAGGAGACTTCAACTCCCCTCGTGGGAAGGATGTTACGGCCACGAAACAAGTCTTTATTGAAACCTTACCGCCTGTCTTGATCCTCCACCTCAAACGATTCCAATTTGATGCCGAAGGCCATGGAACTGTCAAGATCTGGAAGAAGATTGGGTACCCTTTGGAGCTTGAAATCCCCCGCGAGGCTTTGTCGAGACAGAAACGCCAGAACCTCGACGATGCTTCAATGCCTAGATACAAGCTCATTAGCGTGGTGTATCACCACGGAAAGAATGCCAGTGGCGGCCACTACACAGTAGATGTGAGGCGACAGGATGGTCGCGAGTGGATTCGGCTGGACGACACCGTCATTCGGCGCATCCGGCCCGAAGACGTTGCCGAAACTGGGTCCGAGGAAGATGCCAAGGAGGCACGCAAGGATGCCGCGTCGAACGTTAGCAGCAACCGATTCGGAGCCATGAACGACGACGACACTGGCGACGAAGACGGTTGGAAGCAAGTCACTGCGCCAACTAATGGTGGCAAGCGATGGAGCAGCGTTGTCAACGGCGGAGCTAATGGAGCTGTCAAGGAGAAGCAAGTCAAGGACAGCATCAAAGATAACAAGGTCGCATATCTCTTGTTTTATCAGCGTATATAAACCAGCGCCTGGCTGGGCATCCGTTTATACCACTACGACATATAATGGATTTCATGGCCGGTGGCTGGTGTGCACTGGGAGGCTTTTACTGGAAGATTTGTATCTACCCATGTACTGATGTGTACAGAACTACATGATGTATCGATATACGGAAACCACTTACTATTGCATCCCAGGTCGGAGCCATTCATCCTGGCAAAGACCATGGGCCAAGAAAAAAAGACCAGCGCGAGCAGGAAGGAAAAAGAAAATGGACGGAAAAGGTGGCAGGGGGTTGTTGGGTGTTTAGCGGCTCAGATTTGGCGTTGCGGCGTCTCGGCAGGATTTCTTGCATGACTTTTGTCGAGACTGAAAGAAGAACGAAAAGGTGGACTGGGGGGAGAGACTGGAACTCTGAACGTGAGAGCTTTTGGGCCAGGGTAAAAGCGATTTTTTGGGGGAAGCGTTTTCCTTGCTGCTTCCAGAATTGCGTTGCACTCTTGTACAATATCACATAGCCAGTTTGAGTAATGACATGCATATACATATATATAAGGTATACATGTATATATATCACTGTGGGAGAAGGGGGGAGGGCTCGTGTTTATGAATGAGCAAAGGGAGTCAAGGTTAGACCATGTCTATACATTTTTATTTAATACAAAGAGACCTGTGTAGATCTCTAAACAGCCCATCACTTTCGCCCGCCGCTGCTTGATCCTGCCTCCTTCCGAACCAAATAACGTGCCATTTCGTTCCGTAAATTTTTCGTTTTTCTTTTAGTGCTTCTTGATGACGGTCATGGAATCCAGGGCGTCCTTTTCAGCGAGCTCGGCCTCGACCTGAGCAAGAATGTTGCGCAGGTAAGGGACATCCTAGAAAAAGAAAGCATTACAGTGTTAGTTTCAAGGAAAAGGCTTCAATTGTCGTTTGAAGGTTGTGAAATGTTCAGAAGATGGGTGGTGAGTTGCCGTACCTCCTCGGGCTTGGTCCACTGGTCCTTGGGGAGCAGCTTGTGGGTGTAGCTGCACTGGACGGAGCGGCGGATGCGGTAGACGCGCTCGTACGACTCCTTTGCGGAGAGGCGCTTGAGGGCGATTTGCACGGCTTCGGACTCTTCCTCGAGGAGGTCGTCGTATCTAGATTTCGGGGCCATTTGCGTTAGCATTCTCCATTTTGCGCAACGTCATGCCATTCCTCCACCAGTTTTCCACATCATGATGTTTTCTCTCTCCTTCTCCTTCTTCTCTCTTATCAAACCCATTCCCAAGTCCATTGGGTACCCAAATATCCCTCCAACAAAAAAGCGAGCAAGATTCGGCAATTCGTACCTCAGGCCGAGCTGGCGGTATCCAGAAGCGCCAGCGTACCAATTGGCCGCGGGCGTCAGCGCCTTGACCAACCAAGGCCGCTTCAGGACAAAAGGAGCGAGGGAAGCCATTGTCGGGGGCGGCTGTTGCTGCTGCTGCTGCGAAGGGGAGGGGAGGGAGGAGGAAGAGGCGGGTTTGGCTGTTTCGATCGTTTCGAATGCTCAAAGATTATGCGCGAAATGGGATGATTCGGCGGGCCCTGCAAAAGTTGGGAGAGCTCGGGATGTCACGTGGGGGAGAAGACGGCCGTTTTGTTGGTGGTGGGGGGGATTTTGGGTGTGGATTTTGGTGGGAGGACCGTAATGGACGGAGATGTAACGGTAGAATTGGCGGGATGGTTTTCCGTTTCGTTCCGTTTTCCGGATTGATGTGCTATGGCTTCGAGATCATTGGCTGCATGTAAGTCTGCCGTAGACACAAGTACATTATGTAGCCATGGATACAGTCCACTGACTCTTTTGATGCAATCAGAAAACTCTGTATGGAAAATGGACAATGATAACATGTAGTAGAGATATTGGCATTTATACTACCTCTCTTGTGCTCTGATAATATGGCAGCACTGGGGTATTATCAATGGAATCCCCTCACTGCTCGCCATCCCCTGCAATACTCGATCCAACTGATTCATCACACTCCCCCCAAGCCCCTCGTGATTTTCAAGATTTTTTCTTCCGCCATTCAACGCAACGCTCTATAAGTGGATGTGGGGAGCTCAAGTATAGGCAATGGTCACTGATTTCGTGCCAAGCAACGCCATTCTTGACGTCCAGATCCAGGGGCCTCGCGGGCCACTCGTCCACAACGGTATTCTCCGACTTCATTTCCATCCCAGACTCGCGAGCGTGCTGCTCAAATTCACATGTCTTCATGTACCTGTTACGATGTCAGATAGAGCCTCTCTATGCGATGCGGGGGCTCAACTCGGTAAAGTAATCGACAACACGTCTAGGCATCTCGACCAGAGTGAAAAGCTTTCTAGTGGCTGGAGATTTTGTACTGAAACATGTGTATAATATTACGAGTCCAAAGAAGTTGTTTATCGGCATTCGTGCATAGCCTCGGGAGTTCGGATCCTTTGCTGCGTTAACGAACCGCGTCATTAGAGTGGCATGGGGATTATCTGTTGGGTCGACAAGGTGCCCAGAGAAGAGTTGAAACGTGTCTCGAATGCTCAAGTCTTCTATGCCGCACACACTTGACACCTGTGTAGCCAGGAGGTACTTGAGCTTTAGCAGTAGCTCGACACAAATACCTTTGAAGAGGTATTAGCTAACCTCTATTCGATCATACTTTCTGCCGCCCAGGCGATGAGGAAGCGCTCGAACGGCAACATTGAGAAGCGACAGCACGATTCGAGTTTGCCCTAGGCAATGAAGGAATTCCCCAATAACGCCCCTAAGTAAGCAGCAAAGCTTCCCGTACAAATCGTTCTCGACAGCCCACGGCGTCTTGCCCACGTCCAAGACGCCCCATGCAGCGAGAGGACTAGCACTCCCAGCATAACAGTACTGGATATCCTCTGGAAACAGGGCGCTTTTGATTGTTAGTATAAGGAGAGGCGGAAAGGAGGGGGGAGGGAGATTAACCCATTTGGGTAGACAAAATCAAGACGTGAATGCCCAAAAGGCAAAAGCATCCCGTCTTCAAGGAACCTCTGATATACCACGCGCAAACGCGACGAGTCGGTTATCTTGTAACAACTATATTCTCGGGCATCGCGTCTGCGCGGATCTAGAGTGATCTGTTGCATTCGGCCCCTTGCGACTTGATAGTTAAGCGTAGGGGGGGGGGGGTTTAAGCAGTCAACGACATAGTTCCAGCGTACTACTGGGAGGGATAAGATGGATAGAGCTGCCTCCCGGAAAATTCCACGTGTGGTCGACAACGGTATCGAGAGCTTTGCCGTTTAACTTGTGACGAACCTGCTCCAACAGGGGCTGAATCTTTTCTTCTAGATATTGTACAATATCTCCAGTCAAAAAAGCTGAATACCAGACATGTATAATAGTATCAATTGCCCTAGATATATATGCTTGGTCGTGGTCTTGCGCCGACTGTGTGGCGTCGAGAGCGCACAAAAGCAGTATCACGTTTCGTGGAACGAAAGCAACCCTCTCAGTGTTGATCGTGATAGCTATGAGCTAATGGGACCGGGGCGGTAGTTCAGCTATTGTCCGGACAAGATGGCGCAAGTCACCGGAATCTATGTGTGCATTGAGTCATTAGCCATCGTACCATCACCAACCACTCACCTCAACTGTTACTCTATGGTTGCCTTGTCAGTAAAAAGTAAAGACAAATCTCCATCACCATCATCCAGGGCCTCGTTTTCTTTCACGTTGAGAATGTCAGCCGCTATTGTGCCGCCCCAGAGAATCCTTTTGTCCTCTAGCAGACGAAGAGGCGGAGCAGAAGCAGTCTTGCGGCCCTCAATCTCATACCCAGGACGCCACCCGTGTTTGACCAACGGGGCTTCGCAGTCCTTCATGTGCTCTGGCCAGTGAGAGTCTTCGCACATGACACTGCAATACTTTATATGCTGTTAGTACACGCGAGGAGTCAGGGTTGGAGTCACTGACAACCAACAAGCCACAGCCGCGGATACACGGAAATATTCCGACCTTGTTACAAGTCTGCAAGTTGGCGCAACTGAGCTGGCATCTTAATTGAGCTGGTGTGTCCATTTTGCCTTGAGGCGAGTCTCTGTGTACTTGTATGAATACCGATCAGTTGAAGAATCCTGGTGGTGAAGAAAGGAAAACAAATTGGATTGGTTTAGAAACAGCACCACCAGGTGGCCCTCCTTTCACACCTTATCTCTACTCATGTGTATCACTATCACTTTCCTTTCAGCATGTGTCATGATCAGTAGTGGGCAAGAATGATGGGCCTCGCATCTGCCTTGCCCGGCATTATTGGCATAAATTGGACAGATGCAGATACTAATAAGTACCTGGTACCTACTAATCTTGGACAGCTTCTGGAAAGCTTCGAGGTGGCTATCAAATACGTAGCACCGCTGGATCTCGTTGACTCTATTCAGAGAATCGTGATCACCAAGTATGAAGGCAGGCCGGCGCTGTGGTTGATACATACATGTACATTGACTCCAGCGAAGACGAGGTCCGAGCCGCTTCCTGCATGTCCGTCAGCTAGATGATTACGATATCCAGCCACTATGAGCAAGAATTGATTGAGCTCCAAGGCCGAGATGCACCAGAACCTGATACCGAAGAGTGACTGGGTAGGGAGTAATGAATAGCACCTAGGTAATGAACTTATCGGCAACTCAGGACTGGATATGCCTGATTCATTTATTAAGATCAACTATTGAAATTTAGAAAATTCATGCTGGCAGGAGGCAACTCCAGCCATTGCAACCAACTTGTTGAAGGGTACATCTACTAACGTATTAATGTGTTTGTCCATCCCTCCATCTACCTCTTATAAACTCAAATCCGAGCCTCGCTAATATACGTGTGTGTTCAATTAAACCCAATCAATTCCGGCCGACGGAGAATACATCTGCTCTCTATCAAGCAATGCAGCCCACACGCTGGATGATGGAGGCGAGAATTCTTCGACTGGCTTCCCCCGCCATGTACGGACATCTAGCGAGCCAGATCAAATGACCAGACTCGCCGGGTTTCCTGATTTTGTCCCGGGAGCTTTTCGTTGAGTTTTATTTTAGGTTAGGAGGTAGGTTTGGTTGGATTGGACTGGATTGGATTATGTTACCCGGTTCGAGTCTCTGGCTGCTGCACGGAAGATGCAGGACAATGTCGTTGCAGTGTCTTGCCATAAGCCAGCATGTGATGACGGTGCAGCTGCACTGCATGACCGAGCAGCATGTGAAGGCCGGACTATCACGATACTGCTGTATGTGCCTACTAATATGGACAGGAGTACATACGAGTATAAAGGCCTCGAGTGGACAACGGGCTGTTCGGTATCGGGATTGATACATGTACTAGCCTGCTACATGTACGTACTACATGCACCTGGCTCGCCTTGCGTCATTTGTCTCTGACGTAGCGACTTTAATTTTTTGTCCCCTGTATTTCGTCAACCAAAACATTGCCCGATGTGATTCAACCTTGGCCTCGAAAGGATTATCAACGTATTAACCCATCAATACATCATCACAATCGGTGGCGCACTCGTGCATACTAGGTACCTAATCACGATCAATACTTTACAGGTAACCAAGGTACCCCGTTGCCATCCATTGATCAATCACTCCCCGGCGATGGAATAAGTCGGCACACGCCCAGCCCAGCGCATGCGCCCTGTACTTGTACCGTAGCCGTCCATTACTGCGCTTGGAGGGGCCAGTCCCCACTGCAGGCCCCAAAATCTCAACCGCTTCGGCGCACTGCAGTGGACAGCGCCGATTGCCTGCCCGGCTATCTATCTTCTTCCCACTCCACCAATTCTCGCCCTCTTCTTCTTCCTTTCCCTCTCTCGTCTCTCCTCCCACCTTCGACCTCGTCCCTCCCGAGCGGCTGTCCGCACGTCCTCTACACCGCCCGACCAGTGCGACTCATCCCACAGCCTCGGCCGCTCTGGGCGACTCTCTCTACTCGCTGCACAAGTCAATGGCCGGCGGCGTTCGCTAGGCAAGGACGGATACTGCGCGTGGGAGCATTCCCCGCAGTACCCGGACTTTCCTGGACCGAACGGATCCCAGATTCGAGAATATCACACATAGCAGGAGCAGGGTCGGAGAGAGAACGATTAATTCTTCTTCTACCTTCATATTCGCTGGTAGAGCCGCAGAGCGGCGTGCTCGACGTCATCCGCAGCGCTTGGGACAATCTCTCGGAAGACGCAGCAACGCCGGAACAAACAGCCGATTTTTGTGTCATCACCACCAACAACTCTCAACACGAGACCTTATAGCCATCGGCGCCAACTTCTAGCCTCCTTGAATAGCCAGCGAATCTGCAATCGCCGCTCCGACAACCCGCTGCTTTAGACTTCTTCTTTCTTCCTGTCGCCGAGGGTGCTATGTCTCACGACCAGTCCCCCGACCAAGCTCAGCCCTCCTCTGCAGATCATGCGTCATCACCCTATCGCCTCGCCGATTCTCCAATGTCAGCAATAGCAGGGGGTCTCTCCCCGTTGCACCGATGGACACTCTCCGCCTCCGACTCCCAGTTCAATGCCTTGTCGGGCGCCATTGGCGGCTTCACGTCCGGCGTCGTGACTTGTCCTCTCGATGTGATCAAGACGAAGCTGCAGGCTCAAGGCGGCTTCACCTTGGTGGATAAGGGCCGGCATGTCGGCCACCCCAAGCTGTACAATGGGCTGGTAGGGACAGCCAAGGTCATCCTGCGTGAGGAGGGCATTCGGGGGCTGTACCGCGGCTTGGGGCCGATTGTGCTCGGATATCTCCCTACCTGGGCAGTGTGGTTTACCGTCTATAACAAGAGCAAGATATTTCTACATCAGTATAATGGTGCGTGGTCAGACTGTCATATTTGGTCGCTGCCATTGAACCTTGCCCGACTGACTCCCCCTTGATGAACAGAAAACCCTCATATCGTAAGCTTTTGGTCCTCCATAATTGCCGGCGCCAGCAGCACCATTGTCACGAACCCTATCTGGGTCATCAAGACCCGCCTCATGTCGCAGAGCAACCCGAACACAGCTAGAGGCCATCATCACGCGTTTGCTCGCCCCGGTAATACCCCGACGGCAAGGCCGATTCTCCACGAGTGGCACTACAGATCGACCATTGATGCGGCGAGGAAGATGTACACCTCGGAAGGCCTTTCTTCCTTTTATTCCGGCCTCACCCCGGCTCTTCTCGGCTTGACACATGTTGCTGTTCAGTTCCCTACGTACGAATTCTTGAAGACAACGTTCACCGGGCAAGGCATGGGCGAAGTACAAGAGGGGGAAAAGGCGCATTGGGCAGGTATCCTTTCTGCTTCCATCCTATCGAAAATACTTGCCAGTAGTGCAACGTATCCGCACGAGGTTATTCGAACCAGGCTGCAGACCCAGAGACGACCAGTTGCCGGCGAGACATTCCTGGTTGACATGGCAGCACCCGGAGCCAAGCCACCCGTATCCGGACCAAAGTATAGAGGCGTCGTCAATACATTCCGGACCATCCTCCACGAGGAAGGATGGAGAGCGTTTTACGCTGGCATGGGTACAAACATGATGCGAGCCGTTCCCGCCGCAACGGTAACCATGCTTACATACGAGTACGTTATGAGGGAGTTGAACAAGAAGAAGAACCAAGCTCTAGAGATAAAACGGGCACTGCAGGAGCAGCCTTGATCGAGGCCCATCGGACAAGCGCGGGTTATGCATCAGGCGGATTATTTCCAGAAGAGGATGGCTCATCTACGGATGATTTCATTTTTCTCTTCTCTGTTTTTCGTATGTTTTATGGAAATGGGATTTACGAAACAATGAGCAAAGTACCACGGGGTCAGATATACCCTTCTTTCGGACCCTCAACCCCTTTTTATTCCACCCTTTGGCCAAATTGTAGGTATAGAACAAAGTCTGAATTCCCAACCGGACTTTTGTAGCAGCACCAACTCTCATATTGAGATTCTAGGGTCTAGGCCCCGAGGTCTCTCTTCCTATTTATTCGTCAAATTTTTTCATCCCATTTTCCCTGTAATTTGCCTTTCCCCCTTTTTTCTTTATCTGAAGAGGTCATTCTACATCTGGAGAGAAGTGGCGGGGCAGCGTATGTTTGCTTTGCTTTGCATTTTTTTTCTCTTTTCTCTTTCATGTTAAAACAGAAGAATGGCGATTTGATTGGAAAGAGGGGGGGATGGAAGGTGTTGGTTTTTCGGCTGGGGTTTTCCCTGTGTACATCTATCGATATAGCAATGCAGACGAATACGATATCAAAGGCTCTCTCTCTCTCTCTCTTTTTTTTTTGTGCCCATCGTGGATTTGAGTTGGCTGGATGGATTTTCCGATTGCGCGATATTTATGCTACTTTTGTAAGCCGCTTAGAAACGGGTAAGCTTTTTGGATTGTGGATATGGGAATGTGGATGAGGTTTTTTAGTAGCGTTAAGGGGGCGTTTTTGTTTGGGGCATCGTGTTGGTTGTTTGGGTGAATTGTGGGAATTGGAAGTGATCAGTGCTTTTGTTTGACTGGAGTACATTTCATCTTTGTTTGTAAGTGCCCATCTCAGATGTCTAACTGCAAGGCGTGTACAAATGCCAAGGTTGGAGTATTGTCTCCTGAAATACATGAATCAAAATAACGCCGTATAATATAGCTAGCCCCATAGCATGAAACCCCCTATAAACCAAGAAATATCTTATACAAAGCATCAATACATTTCCCCGTTCTTATCACAGCATAGCCTTGGGGAAGTTCTTCATGGCCTGCCTGACACCCAAGTCGCCGAGAATCTCCTCAGCACCACCCAAGATGGCGTCGAACTTGTAGGTGCGGTTGAAGTGCTCAATGTACTTGCCCATGCCGGACTGGGTGAGGCCGCGGCCGCCCCAGATCTGGACGGCCTCGTCGGCGATTTCGTGGGCGCCGCGGGTGATGCTCATCTTGAGCAGGCCGATGGGGCCGGCGAGGTGGAGGGCCTGCTGCTTGTAGGGCATGTTGCACATTTGGTAGGTGATGGTCTCGAGCCAGGACTGGTTGGACTCGACGAGGGCGATCATCTTGGCGAGCCTGAAGGGATTGTTAAATGCTTGTTTTGGCACTGAAGGGGGTTTGATTTGGGGGAGAGGGGAGCTTACTTCTGACGAATGACGGGCTGGTCAATGAGACGCTTGCCAAAGACGATGCGCTGGTTGGACCACTTGAGGCACTCCTCGATGATGAAGCGCTGCGCGGCGAGGGAGCCGCAGGCCATGACCCAACGCTCGTGGTTGAAGTTGCTGAGGATGACGTGGATGCCCTTGTTCTCCTCGCCGAGGAGGTTCTCGACGGGCACCTTGACGTTGTCAAAGGTGATGTAGGCGGTGCCGGCGGCGGGGGAGTAGGACGTCTTGATGGGCTTGGTCTCGACGCCGGGGCCGCGCTCAATCAGCAGCACGCTGAGGGCCTTGCCGGTGCGGACGCCGACGACGAAGTAGTCGCAGAAGACACCGTTGGTGATCCACTTCTTGGTGCCGTTGACAATCTATAAAGAAACAAACACACGAGGGTTAGGAACGCTTATGCTTTTCATATAAAGGAAGAGAAGAAGAAGAAGAAGAAGAAGAAGAAGAAGAAGCAAACTTACATAGTGCTTGCCATCGGGGGTCTTCTCGGCGGTGGTGCGGAGACCGGCAACGTCAGAGCCGGCAAAGGCCTCGGTGATGGCCAGGCAGAGCTTCTTCTTGCCGCTAAAGACTTCGTCCGCAATCTTCTTCTTCCAGGCCTCGTTCTTGGCAAAGTTGAGCACGGCGGTCAGGCCAATGGTCATGCCGGCCATGTTTCCGTCCTGGAAGCCTCGCATCATGGGGCGGCACATTTCCTGGCAGGCGACCAAGTCGTGGAAGTAGTCAAACTCCTCGCCCTTGACGACGTTGTCGAGCATGTTGACGCCGTGGAGGTGCTTGCCCGGGCCCAGGCGCATGTGCAGGATGCCGGCCTGGCTCATCTTGTCAATGACCTCCTGGCTGATGGTCCGGCCGGTGGCCTCGCAGTCGAGGGCCTCGGGCTTGATGACCTCCTCGGTGAAGACGCGGACGGCATGGCGCAGCTTGCGGTGCGAGTCCTTGAAGTAGGGGCTCTTGAAGTGGGGGGTCAACCACAGCGGCTCGGCGTAGGGGACGGGGCTGAGGTCGCCGGGCTGGGGCGTGATGACCTCGGGCTTCTCGCCCTGGACGGTGCCGATGGCGAGGTCGGCGTAGCGCGAGAGCACCTCGTGGCGGTGGAGGTTGTAGAAGGCAGAGGTGGCGTCCTGGCCGGCAATCTGCTTGAGCACGCTCTCGCCGCCGGGGTGGGCGTCGACGAACTCGGTCAGGTCGTAGACGGTGCTGTCGATGATGCACCACAGGGAGTCTTCGGAGGTGTGGTTGCGAACCTCTTCGCGGGTGAAGGTCTTTGCCGGGGGAGCCATTGCGGTGGGCGAATTAATGTGGAAGGGAGAGAAGAAGAAGCTCAAGACGACGATGTGGATGGAAGAAGAGGGAGGAGGAGGAGGAGGAGGAGAAGAAGAAGAAGAAGAAGAAGAAGACGACAAAGAGCTTCAGAGAGACGAGGGAGAGAGGGAAAAGGGAAAGAAACAGAAATCGTATTCGGGCGAGAAGCTTAAAAACGGGAAGCCAGCCTCAATTGGCATTCCTGAGGGCGACGTTGCTCTAAAGCTGGGGTCTCGGACCTGATGCTTGGCCGGCTTACTCCAAATGCATCCAGCCGCGAGCCTCGGCAGAGCTGGGGAGCGGGTGCCCATTTTTGGGGAGAAATAAGCGGCGTGTGATTGGCCAGAGGTGGTAGTGCCGTTTTTGGGTTGCTAGTGGCACACCGTAATTGGAAATTCGACCGTGGCAGCCATGTACTAGTACTATGTTGTATGAGGACTGTTGAGAATCTATTGGCAGTGTTTGGATAGACATTCTAGGACCGGATGTTGATGTTTTGGCGTGTATTCGTCGTGATTCGAGCTGCTGGTGCTGGATGCCTACATGTACATGTATACAGGTTATGAATTCTGCCCCCGAGGAAGCCTGGGGCGGATCATGGCCGGGGACTTTTAGGGTTTAGACTTCAGCCTGTGATCTTTTCAGCCCGCCCTTGTTCCTCCAGTCAGCTTTAGGGGATGCAGTCCGGTGAGAGATGGGCTGATGCGGAGGTGATTCTTCTCACATTTTCGTTTGATTCGGCCAACTCTAACCTCGGTGGGCGAAAGATTAATTAATAATCCCTTGATCCTACGCCGGGATGCTTCAGCTGCAGATTCATTGTTGCCTGTGCGAAGCTTGCCTCATCAAGGCATCAACTTACTGCCGGACAGCATTACGGCATACCTAAGCACCGATTGGTCTCGTCATGCTTGTAGGCTACCAAAATACACTCAAGAATTGTACCAGCCTCATATTTTACGCTAAGGGAATACCTGTGACGAGCTGACAACTTGCAGGTCAGTATGGTATTGTCATGACGCCGGAATGAGGAGCATCCATCGCGCTGTGCTCGAGATCAAACTCTAGAATATCCACCATTATCCGTAACTGGCTTAAAAATGGGAACGCCTATTCAACACCCCAGTTTTACTATTCGTCATTCCACGTCGCAGTTATATCAATGAACACTAGACTATATATGACTATAGTAGCTGTTATTATGTAGATAAATGTAGATAAAGTATATTAAATATTGGAGAAAATAACAGCGCCTTGGCAGACCGACCTCCAGCCTCGGCAGAGATCACACAGCGGGACCAGTGCCGTACGAAGACCGAAATGGCGGGCTGGTGATTGGCTAGGGGCCCTTTTGTAGATTGTGGGGGGCTTGATCTCACAAATCTGTGCCTGGGGCATGTGAAATTGATGCAGTGGGACGATGAATCTGTGTGGGCTTCCCTGTCCGTATCATATCGTAAGCACCTTGCTCTATCACTACACTGGTAGTTTATACAGAGTAAATGATCTGAAGAGCGCAATTTATCAGATGATGCAGTAATAGCGATAATTCCCTTGTTGTCAACTTGTTTTTCTATTGCTACCTTGGATACCTTGTGCGTTGTTACAGGTTTACACTTACACTTGCCCGCATAGATGCTTCTTGCCTGAGTGATGGACGTCCCGGCTTCATCGAGGAACAGTAACGACGATCCATCACTTTCATCACAGTAAAACTATCATCCAGATATAGGTGTACTCGCATTACACAGATGGATCAAAACAGGCATTCTTATTCTAGTTGAAAAAACATTGAAGCCATAATCAGGCCAGGCAATTCTGCCGCTATACCAGAGAGGGCGGAATGGACCCTGAAAAACCACATGGCCTGTTTGGTGCTAATCCGGCCAAACAGTAGCCGTGGAATCCACTTCTTCCTCTGCGATGGACCAAATTATTCGGAACCCGGCGACGACTTTTTTTTCCAGCTTCATCTCGTTGGATGCGTTGGATCTGCAACACTTGCATTACGGCTTACGGAGACAAGACTGTCGGACGATAACACGCGACAACTCATCACGGATTAGAGGTACTTCAGAGGTACATTTGATGCTTCGGCTCCTGAACGCCTGCAGCTTGCGTCTTGGTACATGTACGTTGACTCGAGTCTTTTCTTCTTCTTGTGTCTTGTGTCCTTAGGAATGGATGAAGCTGCGGTCCAGTGACTTAGTATTGCACTGTTTGAGGGTGGTGAGAGCACTTGGCGTCTTCCAATGTTTATCCTATCAATAACTTGCACACAGCAATTACACGTACACTCGTCATGGATTTGTTCATCAATACCTACATCCATGGATCGCTTTTCACTGAGCTGAGGATGCGCTATGGCAAGCGCCGTGCTCGGCATTTTGGCCACCTCCAGTCACCGGACCTGCTGGCGCCTCGTGGCCTGGATTCGACGCCGGCCTCGTGATCGACCAATAGCGCTCTTTTCATCTTATCTGCATCTGAAGCGGCAACTTGGCCTCATTATCTCGCATATTAGAGTGTCCTTACTGTAAAGGGATCGGATTTTGGTCTTGCCTTGCCTTGCCTTGCTTTGCCCATGTTGATTTTCTTTCTTATTGCATGTTTGGTTGTCTCTTGTCGTCTCATCTCATACATTCCTGGCTGTTAGCCAACTTGGGCCCCTTGCTTCAATCTCACCAACGCATCCACTCCATCAGGAATCCCAAAGTCAAGTGACTGGACAGTCTTCATCATACACCAGCCAATATCTCACCTGGAGACCTTTACCTTGGTACTTTTCAAGATGGACGCTTATGCAATGTACCCAGCTAGTCTCTCAAAACAAGCTTCATCCAGAATATACCAGGATCTCTGGGCATCACGAATCCACAGCCTTGTCCAGCTGGCATCGGACCATTCGCCCAAGAAAGCCGTAGCCATGGAGAGTTTCAAGCAGGTATAAGCCATTTTTCACCCATGCCTTTTTACATGTATAGTCCACGGTCTATCTTGTCGCACATATGCCATTCTTGCACAGCCCATCAAATCACCCAGCTGACTTCAATACCAATAACACATCACTACGCACTTAATCACTGGACTCTTCTCAAATGACTAAAGACTAAAAACTGCTACTCACACAACTTGCAACAGCGTAGAAAAGGCGTCCCGGGTTCAAAACCACACGTGGGCATCATTGGCGCGGGACTGGCTGGTCTCCGGTGTGCGGATATACTGTTGCAGAATGGATTCCAAGTGACCATCATCGAGGGCCGTGATCGCATCGGCGGCAGGCTTTACCAGGCAAGACTTGGCAACGGCCGCTTGGTTGATATGGGACCTAATTGGATACACGGCACTGACGATAACCCTATGTTGGACCTGGCAAAACAGACGGGAACGGCCGTTGGAACTTGGGATCTGACGTCCTACGTGTTCAACGAGGAGGGTAGCTTGTTGCCGGTGCAAGAAGGAGAGGCATATGCCACTCTGGTGTGGGACATCATCCAGGACGCCTTTATACACTCCAACAAGTCTTCTGCAGATATCGATGCCAGTATAAGTCTGTTGGACTTTTTCAAAGAAAAGGTGGTGGAAAAGATACCCGAGTCCGAAGACAACTTCCACAAGAAGAGAGAAACGGTGTTGCAGATGTCTGAGATGTGGGGGACTTTCGTCGGCAGCGCCGTTGGTCGACAGAGCTTGAAGTTTTTCTGGCTGGAGGAGTGCATCGAGGGCGGTAAGTTGACTTGCGTGTTTCGTGTTGTTTCGGAGAGCAGAGCCGAGAGGAGCAGGAAACTGATGGTATCGCGTGGCATGACTCTTAGAGAACCTGTTTTGCGCCGGCACATACGAAAAGATCCTGCAAGAGGTCGCACGGCCAGCGCTTTCACATGCCGCGATCCACTTCGAATCTGTCGCCGACAAGATCTCCTACAGGACAGAGCAAGACGATCAAGTCCGAGTCCAGCTCAAGGGCGGCCAAACCTTGGCGTTTGACGAGGTCGTCGTCACATGCCCCCTGGGGTGGCTGAAACGAAATCTCACCGCATTCGACCCTACCCTGCCGTCAATGCTCACAAAGGCCATTGGCTCCATCGGCTACGGAAGCCTCGAGAAGGTTAGTTGGCCGTGTCTGTCCTGTGCCTGTGCCTGTGCCTGTGCCTGGATCGACGAATGACGAGTGCTTCGCTGAATCGCTAACCTCCAACCTGCAGGTCTACATTAGCTTTCCCAAGGCATTCTGGCTGCCGGCCGAAGGCGATGGTCGCAGAGTCCAGGGCTTTGCCCAATGGATCGCTCCCAGCTATCATGCTGAGAACGCTCGAGGGTGGAATCAGGAGGTGGTTGAGCTGGCCAGCATTGCGCCTGAAGCCGCTCACCCGACGCTGCTCTTCTACATTTACGGTGAGCAGTCGGACTACCTGACTGCCAAGGTGGCCGAGCTGGACGGCACGGATAAGAAAGACGCCTTCCTGCTGGACTTCTTCAAGCCATATTATTCCCGGCTGCCGCAGTACTCTGCAGAGTCGCCAGACTGCCAGCCGGTGTGCTGTCTCTCCACCAATTGGGTGCGCGACGAGCTGGCGGGACACGGCAGCTACTGCAATTTCCAGGTCGGCCTGGCAAACGGCGATGAGGACATCAAGACGATGAGACAGGGTTTGCCGGAGCAAGGGCTGTGGTTGGCAGGCGAGCACACGGCGCCGTTTGTCGCACTGGGCACGGCAACTGGGGCGTATTGGAGCGGCGAGTCGGTCGGCAAGAGGATAGCGGAGGCGTACAAGTATGAGCACAGCGTGGAAGTGGTGGCTCCATAAGATGCATTGATCATGATTGATGTAAATACTAGTCCATGGATCCATTCGTTGCACTTTGCCTATCGCAGTCATCTGTGATACCCATTACTATATATGTATGCTCTGCTGTACACTTATCTGCATCACCGTCAGATTCATTCCTCCCATTGGGCCATCGTCGAGATGGAGCGCAGGCAGCATCTGGAGCAAAAGCTTGGGATGCTCAGATGCCTAACGACTCTGCATGCGCGGATGCATCTGTGGTTGGCCTCTGGCCCTATCTCTGGCGCTGCCGTGACCCGCCGATCCACTGCTAGATGCATATGCCAGCAATACGGACATTGGCTGGCCAACCGGCTCCAGGGGCGCAGATGCGTGCGCTGTCTGGGATGGGATTGACGTGATATCGCGATAGGGAAGCGGTGGTGTTTTCATTGGATGGACGCTTTCTGCAATGGATGTTGCACTGCCGATATCAGGCCGTTAGGTGCTGTACTGTAGCTTGTCGCTCTACCTAATTTTCAGGATGGATTCTGGCTCAACCTGATCTAACCTGACCTGACGCAGGGTACCTCCCCGTGCATGCGCTGACTGACGTATCTGGGAGGTATCTCCCGTCGGACCAAAGTTAAGCACGGAACAGAGCGGAGCTGGCCAGCACGAACTTGCGCCAGGTACAAGCCCGGTGGTACTCGGTGTAGGGCAGTGACACACTCTGGTACTCCGTACGTACTCCCCGACTGACGTCGCCAAATGGGCTATCGATAGCGGCCCCAGCGGTCAACTGACGCTGCAGCGCCCTGTCTCTGCCTGCCATGACTCCCGCGAACGTCACGAGCTAGCGGGTGAATGGGGCCCTCCAGGGTCCTTGATTCAGGCATAGCGCTGCCGCCATAGGCATAGCTGCGTACTCTCCAGGTATCGCCTTAACTGCCTGGGCAGCTCATGAGTTCCCTCCAGCCCCTCGGCCGCTTGACTTTCCATCCTTCCGCCTTGACCAGCCCAGGCCACTACCTAAGCCCCGGACAAACTCTCTTCAAGTTTTGGAAACCACCTCATCCATTCTTCATCTCGCTTCTGCTCCCAGCCCAGCAGCCAGACCCTTCCTTGCGCCCTGCTCTGCTTTGCTCTTCGACAACCTGCTCTCGCGCCTTTGATGCCTCGCCGTTTCGCCGTATAATCATGAACCTCGTCCCCGCATTTGGCCGGGGGTCTGTTGATATCGCGCCTACCACAGCGTTTGGCTGGCTGTTCTGGAGCCGGTGACGATTCGATTCAACTTTTTTTCTTTACTCTTTCGTCGCCAAGTGCCCAGCTACCTTGCCTGCCTCTCTCCTCTCCACCTAAGAAACGAAACCATCCCGATCATCCAGCACCTCGGGACGAACCACCATGGCTGGACTTTTCCAGTCCTTTAGGAGCTCCAGCATGCCTAAACGGCTGCTGCGATATGCTTTATCGCGGCTGGAGCTCCTCGACTCTGACGCTTTAGACATGGACAATCTAGACCTCGCGATAGGTAGAAATACAGTCTTCGAATTTCGGGATGTTGGAGTTCAGCTAGATGTGAGTCTTTTACTTCTCCGTTGGGGGACCGTCAAGCCGTTGGGCGCAATGGAGAAGAGGCTAACATCAACTTCAGAAACTGGAGAAGCTGCTGAAGCTACCCGAGACGTTTGCGATACAGAAAGCCAAAGTTTTACTGCTCCGAGTTACCATTCCGATGGACTTTTACACGAGCCCCATATCCATCGAAGTTGACGGCGTGGACGTCAAGTTAAAAGTGGTAACAGCCGGTGCCAAGTCCAAACGGGGCCGTTCAACTTCGGCAGCCAACCACGATGACGCCTCGGCAGTTCCGAACACTGTTGACCTTGCGCAATCATTCCTCGAAACGCAGCCATCATCGGAGCGAAGAAGGCTCGAAGCAGCGCTGGCTGCTGAAACACAAGATCTCGGCGCATCCGTTTCCATGAGCGATGACAGCAGCGAAGATGAACCGATCGTGGGCACTGGACAGCCTTTGTCGCTGCCGGGCTTCCTGGCTGGCTTTTTGCAGGGAATCGTTGATCGGATGCAGATAAGGATTAAAGGCGTGGGGTTCCAGTTAGATATGGATATTCCAGTGGATATGAGTTCATCAAGCACAGAACCTGTGTCTTTCCAAATAGCCCTGGAAGGCATCGACATCGAGGGTGTTACCACGAGGAGCGAAGAATCTCGAGCGTCCGCCGTAGCAGCCCCCAAGGAAGGAAAGCGACAGATCTCTCTGGACAATGTCCGCGCCTATCTAATATCCGAGGCCAACGTCTTTTCTACCTTGACTAGGTCGTCTTCCATGACTTCGCCATCGGCAACATCTTCGCCTCTTAATACGAGAAATCCGCCTTCCAGGCAACCTACTTCCTTGTCTACGGAAAGTCTGCAATCACCTGCTTTTGCGCCTTCCTTCACACCGTCGATGATGTCTTCCCGGCGAGGGTTCCCTGGCCAGTCGTCGCAATCGCCTCGAGAAAGCGTTCAAAGCCAGCGCATGTCGACGTCGCAAGCGAGCAGCAGCAATCCATCTATCCAATCACTGCATTCGAGCTTTATAGATCACATGGCCGACTTAGATCGACCCAGCTATCCTTTGGGAGATAGCGAAGAGGCTCTTGGCATTCCATACGACCTCGACGACTATCAGGATGAGGGCGTGCCGGATGACGAATGTCCTTCAACTCCCCGCGCCTCGCTATCCCGAGAATTCGGCTCCCCTGATAACGCGGCATTTCACTCACCCGAAGACCGTGAATCGAATTCCTCATCGCCCGCAAGAAGATTGTTTGATGGCGGGCTGTCAAAATCCCAAGATTTGGAGGCGCAGAACTCAACATCAACCTATTCGTTATCGCGACAGCGGGAAGATTTTGACTCGTCCGGCACTCACTCTTCCGCGGAGTTTGGGCCCGAGGGTCATTATGAGCCAGGGAACTTGGCTGAAGATCTTTCCCAATCGCACCTATATACCCATGAGGAAGCCGAGAGCATGTATATGAGTGCTTTCTCAAAAGCAGAGAGCCAAGCCGACATATCAGGACTTGAAATTTCTCAACACACAATTCCTCCAACCGTTGTTCCAACAGTCGAACAATCTGTTGAACAAACAACCCTGCCGCCAGAAGGACGAACGACAGAGCTCGCTCGGACCCCTCCAGCCTCCCCAAGACGGGTTAACCAATCTCCGCCTGCATACGCATCTCCCAAATCTGCCATGCCCGGTGGCTGGGATGACAATGCCTCTCAAGGCTCATCCGGATCTGACAGAACAATGTCTCATAATGCCGTGACGAAGGACCACTCCCCTCCCAGGGCAGATATGCTAGCGCCTCAGCCAGTTCTTGAATCTGAGGCCAAGCCCAAAGCCGAGGTCGAAGTCGAACAAGGAAAGCCGAGCTCCCCGGCAATTAAGCCAACTCCAGCAGCTTCGGGAAGGAATAGCCCGATAGAAATGGATGAAGAGTCACAACACGAGGACGCTGCCACTCCAAAAGGGCCAACACGAGTTGTCAAGGAAATTTTACATCTTCAGTCAATTTCCGTGTACATACCTACGGCACATCAACATATCGAAATGGAAGAAGATACCTCTGAATCGGTTGCGGAACTTGCCCGGGCGATGAGCAATTCGGTCTATCCTCAGGCCCCTGGAGCCTTCTCCGTGCATGCGCCAGCATCTGGCTCTGTGTTCGATCATAGGCCTCACATGCGACAAACTCAGAGCGTTGATGACGTTTTGGAGGTAGATCTGTCCCCGGTTTCGATCCGGTTTGATGCTTCTTTGGCATTTGTGCTTGCCATGATTGTTGGAAAACTTCTCGAGGCAGTGAAAAATGAAAACCCGGTCAAGGCCCCAAACAAGGGTACTGATAATGCACAGCAATCAGACAAGGTGCCGGAAATTAAAGTGTCAATAAAGGAAATATCTTTGGATTTCCTGAGTCGGCTTGGAGGAGTGACAGACACTCCTCATCGCCACTTGGACCCCTCAGCGTTCATTTTTGACCACGAAGTCCTTCTCAACGCAACATTGGGGAATTTGGCCATTTCCGTGTCACCTGTCAAGGTGACTGCCCACCCTGCCGGAAGAGGTAAGCCAGAGAAGCAGGATGCCATCCAGACAACGATTGATCTGCAAACGTTCCGCTTCGGATACACCAATGACGACATCATCTCTTTCGACAAAGCTAGACCCATGAGCACGTCTGTAAGGGACACTTTTCTTTCAAACGGGCATGATGTTGGCATCAAGATGACACAGTCCAAGGACAGCGTCAAGACAGAGATTGAGACGCTGCCATTGGCTATCCGTATGGATTTGCAAAGACTTGATGAGACCTTTAGCTGGTTTGGAGGCCTGAGCAGCTTCCTCAATATGAGTGCCTCGATGACTTCTAGTCCATCACCTACGCCCAAACCGCCGCCGAAGCCAGCCTCAACGCAGCGGCCAAGAGGTGTACGATTTGATACGCCCATCAACCCTGACGACAAATCGGCCACTTCTGAAAATAAAGTCAATATGCGGATAGGAGGTTCTTACATTGAGCTCCTGGGGAAAGAATGTAGCTTTGTCGCCGAGAGCAATGCTATCAAACTTATCAGCAGAGAGGAAGGTGTTGGAGTCGGGTGTAGCATGATGCGCGTGTCTGGGCCGTATCTAAAGAATTCCATGGCAGATCCTGCCATCAATACGGAGATACTCGGCATGCGGTTGGAGTTTGTGACGACTCCAAACGACTCGGACCTTGAGAAACTGCTTGGATTAATCACGCCCTCCAAGGCCAAATTTGACCACGGAAGCGATGAGATCATGGTTGATACTCTTATACGGCAACGAAGGAAAGGCTCAGTACTCAGAGTCGGAGTGGAAACGCTGAATGTGCGGGTGAAAAACTTGGCTCAGCTCGAGGTTCTTCCAACCCTCGGTGAAGAAATGGCCAAGCTGTCCACCGTGGCGAAATATCTCCCCGAAGACGACAGGCCTGGGCTCATGACTCTTGCAAAAGTTAATAAATTCGGCGCGAGCGTTGACATTGGCGGAACCCTTGGACAGCTTAGCAGCGACATTAAAGAGCTTGAGGCTGCGCATATCAGTGTTCCATCTTTGGTGGCCATTGCAGTCTCTGGGATATCTATTAGGCGCAACAAGACCGAAGAGCTCGTCAGTTCCTCAATTCTATATCCTTCAGCTGAGATTGCGAATCGCGGCCCGGTTATCATGGCAAGAATGATTGGAGACGACATTGAGCCCGTTGTGAAGCTGAACCTACAAGACATCAGCATCGAATACCGCGTTCCGACGATTATGGATATCCTTGGTCTAGCCAATGACGCCACCCCTCAGGACTTTGAAGAGAGCCTTGCTGCCTCAGTCGCCAGTCTCGGCGATCAAGCCCACGCAGCATTGGCGCGGCAGCAGCAGCCCCCATCGCCGACGCAGTCCACTGCGAAGCAGAGTAAGCCAATGACTTTGGATGTGTCGTTTCGAGATTGCCTTATCGGCCTAAATCCCCTCAACCAAAAATCAAAGATGGTCGTTGTATTTACAGACGCCCGCCTTGCCGTAGTCCTTCCCAAGGACGAGGTTACCAACGTGAGCCTCGACGTTCACAAGGCATCTATTCTTCTCACGGATGATGCCTCACTGAGCACACCAGACCACCGCGTCTCCTCCAGCGCAAGGCGCCGAGCGTCCTCTTCAGCATCCCCTCAAGTAGTTTCAATGTGTGCTCAGGGATTCGTCGACATTTGCTACATGTCATCAGCAAAGGTCACCGTCAGTGTCGCCCCGGATGCAGATGGTGAGAAGCAGGTGGAAGTTGAAGTCCGAGACGACCTTTTGGTGCTAGAGACTTGTGCAGACTCAACTCAGACTCTGATAAGTCTAGCAAATGCTCTTTCACCGCCAACCCCACCAAGCAAAGAGAACAAATACAGGACCAAGGTGATGCCTGTGCAAGACCTGCTTGCGTCGATTTCAGCCGAGGCATTTGGAAGGCCGGAAGGGGAATACGACTTTGACCAAGACTTTGCGGGCGCACAGGAGATGGCCAAGAGTCACTCCGACGCCGGCTTTGGGGGCGACTCCCTTCGCGTTGAGTCACAGTTTTACGGCGATGAGCTTGGGGGAGAAGAGCTCTTTGATGCTATGAAGCTTTCCGCTACATCGCAGGACGCAAGGATGCAAGGTATCAACTCGGCAGTATTTAACACTGGGCTTGCGACTTCTACCAGCTACATCTCCGAAGACAGCGATGATTTGGTCATTCATGACGACTTTTACACTGAAAACTCGTCTGAGGAGCAGGCCGCCAAAATTTGGAATTCGAACAAGAACACGTACGATAAGGCTCCCGCAAACTTGGTGAAACGCAGCCCCCTTAAGGTGTCTGTACGGGACGTCCACCTCATCTGGAACCTATTTGACGGCTATGACTGGACTCATACGCGCGACACCATCAGCAAAGCCGTCCACGATGTGGAGGCAAAGGTCTACGAACGACAAGCACGACTCAGCGGGCAGCAAATTTTCGAAGAAGAACTCGAGGATGAAGAGACGATTGGCGACTTCTTGTTCAATTCCATCTACATTGGAATTCCAGCCAATCGAGATCCACAGGACTTGGCTCGTGCGATTAACGAAGGCCTTGCTGATAATGCAACGGAGACTGAGTCAGTCGCTACAACGGCAGTGACGGCCTCGACGAACCGAACCATGCGTCGAGGATACCCCAAGTCACGGCGCTTGAAGCTGCAACGAAGCAAACACCACAAGATCACCTTTGAACTCCAAGGTGTCAACGTCGACATGGTTGCATTCCCCGCCGGAGCTGGAGAGACGCAGAGCAGCATCGATGTTCGGGTTCAGAATCTTGACATTTTTGATCATGTTCCCACGTCAACATGGAAGAAATTTGTGACTTACGATCAGGACCAGGGCGAGCGTGAGATGGGCACCAGCATGGTGCATCTCGAGCTCCTCACAGTGAAGCCGCTACCTGAGCTAGGAGCATCGGAGATTGTTCTTCGAGCGACGGTGCTGCCCCTGAGACTCCATGTCGACCAAGATGCCCTCGACTTCATCACTCGCTTCTTTGAATTCAAAGACGACAGCGTTCCGGTGCACTCATCACCCAGCGATGTGCCCTTCCTACAAAGGGCTGAAGTGATGGATATCCCAGTCAAGCTAGACTTTAAGCCGAAACGAGTAGACTACGCTGGCCTTCGGTCCGGGCACACGACCGAGTTTATGAACTTTATCACGCTGGAAGAGTCTAGGATGGTCCTCCGGCATGTGATCATTTACGGAGTCACCGGCTTTGATCGATTCGGAAAGACGCTCAACGACATTTGGTCACCCGATGTCAGAAAGACGCAGCTTCCAGGTGTCGTGGCAGGTCTAGCACCCGTGAGATCCCTGGTCAACATTGGCAGCGGCTTCAAAGATTTGGTTGAGATTCCCCTCAAAGAATACCAAAAGGACGGTCGCATTATTCGAAGCATATCCAAGGGAGCCGCGGCGTTTGCTCGCACGACTGGAACGGAACTGGTCAAGTTTGGAGCGAAACTGGCTGTTGGCACGCAATACGCCCTGCAGGGGGCAGAGGAGATGCTCAGCGGCGGGGCTCGGCCCGAGGAGGGCTGGGAAGACGATGACTTGGATGCAGACGACAGGAAGCAAATCTCGCTGTATGCAGACCACCCCACGGGTGTGATTCAAGGCATCCGGGGTGGTTACAGATCACTTGCCAGAGATGTGAACCTGGCACGAGATGCCATTATTGCAGTGCCAGGCGAGGTGATGGAGAGCCAGTCAGCCAGCGGCGCTGCCAGAGCGGTTCTGCGACGAGCGCCAACCATCATCTTCCGACCTGCAGTGGGTGTGACCAAGGTCATCGGCCAGACATTGATGGGAGCCACGAACTCGATTGATCCCCACAATCAACGCAGAATTAACGAGGTAAGAGCCTGGTTCCTAGGAATATGTCTTGAAAGGAAGAATTGGCTAACAGGATGATAGAAATATAAGAGATATTAACGAAGCTGGAGAGGAGAGATGTGTCGTCTCCCCAAATAAGAGAAAAGAAGAGCAAAAAAAAAAAAGCTCAAATGTTTGACGATACCTGACTACTATATACCTGAGAGAAGCATCTTTGAGTTTATTGCAGCTGGCAGTTTTATAAAGCGGTGGCACTCGTTGCTCGAAGAGAACAAGCGCCAGGGTTAGAATTCTCTCCTTTTCGTGTACTGGCTTTTTAATAAAGCGGTATATGCTAGCATAGTTTGGCGGGGGGGTTTTGATGACAGTGATGTCCTATTTTCTTTTGCGTTTGGGAAGGCGTTTGGATTATCGAACTATACCTGAACAGAATGATGTTTGTCTTTTTGATTCCCTCCTTTTTTTTTTTTTTAATTTGGATAGTACTGGGATGGCTTGGAATGGATGGATTACAAGGATAACTTACAGAATGACGGCCCAAGCAAAGCACAAACAGATATTGCAAGATAGACAGCGCCTGCGGGTTGTGGATATATACAAACAGAGCTGTGATATGAAATTCTCGAGGGTGCAAAAGAATTTGTAGGCCTATTCGCCTTTTTTGTGGTTTGTATCATGGATGTCTATAGTACCTACCTACCTATGTGCATATTTATATATACATGTACATACATATCTTGATGTGAGATGCAAAACCCCAGAAGATGATGAAGTTGAAGCCAAGGTCGCCTACCCATAAACAGAACTTGATCTAATCAAACGGGATCAATTGATCCATGACCGAGATGTAGAATTTCTCCCTCGTTTCGTTTCGTTTCCTCTCTTTGTATTTTTTCTTCCGTGCTGTATTCAAAATTCATCATTGATGCCGGCCTCCTTCTCAGCGGCCTTTCTCTTTCTATTGGCATCTATCCACCACTTGTGGGACTCTTCGGTCCCCGTCCACTCGCCCTCGACGTCGATCTCATCCCACGGCTTGGGGCTCAGGATGTAGTGAATGTTCTTGACCTGGTCGTCCCTCCAGATCTGGGCGTGCACGCCGTCCCAGCGCAGCGTCTTAAGCGCGTTGTAGGTGTACGGCAGCGGGACCCAGCGGCCGCGGTAGAGGTCGGACAGCAGCGACTGGTCGGCGAAATCCATGTTGACGGCGTCGGCCTCCATGTGGGCGAGGATCTGGTCGTAGAGCGCGGCGGAGGGGTTGACGACTTGCAGGCCGCCGTTCATGAAGCCGAGGGGGCCGGCGGAAGGGTCGGCGGCGACGGTTTGGGCGAGGTCTGGGGTGGAGTGTTGGGAGGTGAAGGCGCAGTTTTGGGGGATCCAGTTCTCGGGGTAGTGAGGCTTGCGGAGGGGGTTGCAGACGCAGGCGTGGCCGGCGGCGAAGACGCGCTTGGAGGAGGAGGAGGAGGAAGAGGAAGAGTTGCTGGATTCGTGGGTTTGGGGGTCGTCGAGGGGGAGGTCCATGAGCTCGTCCATGTTGCGGAGGACGAGCATGTCGGAGTCGAGCTGGACAATGCGGCTGTATTGGGTGAGGGAGAAGGGCACGAGCTTGCTCCAGCAGTCGTAGAAGCGCGGGTCGTTGGAGTAGTCCTTGCCGTTGGTGGGGAGGATGTAGTCGATGCGCTGGGAGGGGATGCCGCGGGCGTTGAGGGCGTCGTGGCCGGCCTGGGGGAAAGTGTCTGTGTAGAGGGCGACGAGGGGGTATTTGGAGTTGTTTGCGCGGAGGGAGTGGTTGAGGGTGAGGAGGCCGGGGAGGTAGGCGAGGTTGGTGATGAGGGTTGTCCAGACTGTTTTTGTTTCAAAGTTAGTTTTTTTTTTTTGGTTTGATTTTGTAGTGAGGATTGGATTGGATGGAGATGTGTGGTTTCTTGGTGTTGGTGTTGATGGAGGAGAACTTGCCTTTGTCTGAGTCGACGGCTCGTTTCTTGTCTGCCATGATGTTGAGTATTGAACTGGAGAGATGGATGGGAACTGGGAGGATGGATTGGGAGCGAATCGAGCGATTTGAGGGAGTTTGGATACGGTGGTGGTGTTTGGCGCAAAAGTTGGATGTGATAATGTGGTGATGGCGTATTTGGTGGTTATTAGGAATCGGCTGGGAGGTGGGGTAGCTTTTTCTTTTATCTTATTGCTATCTAATGTTTAGAGTGAGATTTTGTTTCGATGATGCCATTGACGGGGCTGGACAAGGGGCCGGAAACTAAGAGACGGGACTAGGCCTTGAGACGGATTAGGGGATTTGACGTTGGTGGAGTGGAGATGGTTTGGTTGATTGATTTATACTCCTTCACAACTTTAAGGGATATCTCGCTGTTGTTTATATAGAGATGAAGATGTGGATGGATGTATATGATGAAGGAGTTTGATTAAAAGAGAGTTTGATGAATAAGAGTTGGTAATATAGATACAGAAGAAGATGGAAAAGAAGAAAACGACCAAGCCTTATATAACAAGAAAATATGTCCAGAATCAGCCTCCCTTATAAACCGTTCCTAGCAAGCCAAACAACCCTAGAAACTAAACTCATGAGATAAAACTCAAAAAAGGCGACTGCGGGTAAATCGCGACAGGCCCATCGTCGTCCTCGGTCCACTTGTAATCCTCAAGCGGTACGTCATCCACGACTTGCTCCTCCTGGCTATCGCAAGCCATGGGGTACGGCCTCACGTAGTCCCCGCTGGAGAAGTTGATTGTGTTTGCGATTTTGTAGACGCCCCAGATGTCCCAGGTCTCGGTGGGCGTTATCGCGCGAAGCGGCAACGGCGTCGTGGGGGCGAGGGGAGGGCTGACGGGGACGAAACTCGGGGCGTACGGGCTGAGGGGCTGGGAAGAAGAGGTCCAGGACAAGGAGCGAGGAGTGTCGCTGTTGTCAGTGCTTGTGTTTGTGTTGTTGCAGCAGCTGGCTTGACAGCGCTGGTCGACTGGATCGTACTCGGTGAATTGGAATTGCTCGTAGTCTGGCTGCTGCTGGAATGTTGCGCCGTGTGAAGACGGTGATGGCATTCTCTCTTTGGGAGCCTCGATGGCCATGGATGTGGATTCATCAAACAGGCCGAGACCCGACGGCAAGTATTGGTAGGGCTCGGGCGTCGCGGGTGGCAACGCTGGCACTCCAGATGCGAATCCCAGAGGCCCGGTCAAGGTTCGGACGTCTGCTCTTGGGCCGAGGGGAAACACGGCGTCCCGGTCCAGTCGGCCGCTACCGTATAAGCCGACATAGTCAGGCGGAACTTCTGGATATTCAACTTCGCCCCGTGAGTTGACCCTCTCCTTGGGTCGCAGCTGGTGGAACATGACTGATGCAGACGCTCGCAGAGTCGGGTTCTGCTGCGCCATGGCCTCCAGCTCGGTCATTTGCACTCCCGCCTCGACAATGGCCCAGGCTGCTGCCGAGGGGCTTTTGTGAGAGAGCTCCGTTTCGGAGAGGTAGCCGCAGGAGACGGCCAGTGTTGCGAAGAGCGACCAGACGTCTTGCTTCGTGGTGAGGGGGTATGTGTCGACGTACGTCTCCGGAGCCTTGTAGACGAAAGAAGTGTTGTTTGCGTCGGACTTGGTGAGGGCAAAGTCTGTGAGCTGGAAGTGGAAGCCTGGGCCGCTGACTTCGACGAGGACGTTGGTGGGCTTGATGTTTCGGTGGGACAGGCCTTCTTCTTGGAGATAGGTGAGCGCAGAGAGCATCTGGATGGTCAAGCAGAAGAAGGCGGATATTTTCAAGTTTAGGTCGTATCGCAGAGGCATGAGGGCGTGGAGGTTGCTTGGTTTCGGGGCGAGGACGAGCAGTGCCATTCTTGGTCGGACAAGAGCGTAAAGGATGGGAACAATGTTGCGCTGTGGGATATTTCGCATCAGCTTAGTTTGAGAATGACGTTTTTTTCTTCTCCCCAAGGGGGGGTTGATGTGTGGCATAACTTACATGTTTGCTGGATCTCTTGATGATGGCAATCTCACGCTTGAGCTGCTCTCCCTGTGCTGGTGTTGAAATGTCCATCTTTTTGATGGCTACCATGTTGTCGAGCTTTTTGTCGTAGGCAGCGTATATTTGGGTATGAGCACCGGTGCCAAACAATTTGAGGCCCATGAAACCCTCTGAGAGGATTGCGGACGTCGGCGTGTCGCTCATGGCTACTTTGATTGTGAGGGGGGCCGTTGCTCTATTGGTGAGTGGTGATGGGATGAGAGAGTTGCACGAGATGGATGGAACCAGACTCTCTTCCATTGACGGCGCGGGCTCCTCTTATACGGTCAAGCGAATGAGACAGCTAATATTCGTCCTCTTACTCAAGTACTAAAACAAGGCGAGGATTAAAACAAGGCGGCGGTGGCCGCTGCAGTTTGCATATTAGTCGGGGGGTCGTATATTAGTATTGTCTTATATTAGTCCTCTCCACGGGCGACGCAAACATGTAGTAATACCAGCCCCAAACCGTGATGGATGCAATACACTCTCGACCGGGAACAGGGATTCCGTGCTTCTCATAGCCTAGTTGTCTCATTGCGAGCCGCGTCCATGTCTTTTTTGCTGCATCATCACCCAATCACACCGTGGTCGACACCGCCAGAACTTCCATCCCGCCTGGCAACCAAAAGAGAGGAAAAAGCAAAGAGAGACTCTTATGCACAAGCAAGCTGCCGTGTGACGGGCTGAAAGACGAGCTACTGGACAATCATATGCGCCAAGACGCGCCATCTTAAGCCATCAAGAAATTGAGAAACATGCCGGGGGGCGGATCGCTTGACGTGTCATATCTTAATCTGCCCACGGTTCATCGGGCCAAGAGATGAGGAGCCCGGCAGACGAACGCTGTGGTCAGTCTCTGGTTCCTGTGGCATCATCGCCTTTGGGAATGTATGATTCGTTGGAGATAAGGTTAGATGATCTCGAGATGGTCGCCATAGAGGGACGAGATTCTCCGCCTGTTGTGTTGGAGCGGCTGCACGGCAGATGCAGAGCCTGGATCCAAAGAGCCACTTTGATGTGATTGGATGTGATGCTGCTCACCGAATGCAAGGGAGAGTGGGTGGGAACCTGAAATATAATAGAAAGAAAGACAGCCAGCGTCAAGGCTCGGAAGTCCATCCGCGGCCCGTCCCGGTCAGTAAGATATGGTATCCCAAATACTCTACCTATGTATGACTTGTATAAACCATCAACAAGGCTTTCTCTACAAGCCGTAGCACGAGAGAAACCTGATATCCAGTGCCCGGAAAAGCTGAGGTGGAGAGTTTGCGGAGGATTCTGCTGACAGGGGAGAGAGTATGATTGTGCTACAGTACCTGCACTAGCTTCCCTCAGCCGCATCAACGCGGTAAGACAATTCAGTTGCGGTCTGGCCCTCTTAAGATGCTCGCTATTTGCTTTTCTTTTCTTTTCTCTTCTTCTTGTGCCGTCTCTCCCCCCCTTACAGCGTTGAGGGCCGGATCATTACAGTATTAGGAATGTTTGCTGCTACGACAGCGACGGGTCTCCTATTTCTCTTGCATGCAAGGGGGTGGAAAATCATTGGGTGTACGCGCGTTCAACCGGATGTTGGTCTTTTGATAGCTGAAGTGATGTTTGGAGAGTGAGCTGAGAGCTGAGGCGGGGGATTTTCATTTGACGTCCATGGATTTGACTTGTCAGATTGCTTTGACTTGAGCTCATGACTCTGGGGAAATGATGGGGTCTCTGTAGACTGAGATGTCGTGAATAATCTTCTATTGGTTTCCGTGTCGTTGTGCTAGAAATGTTTTCGGGATATGCTTGCTGATTAGGCACCATCTTTCTACTACTACGACGTATATGTATCTGTAGACGAATGCCTTGGAGGGCTACATCAGCCTCAGCTGCAAGCATAGGCCCCTGAGCATTTCAAATTCTTGCCAGTCAACGATGTTGCCTACATGTAGCTTTTTGGTTTTCCGAGTGCTGAAACTATATAGTAGTATTTGGTACAAGATAAATGACTGCCAGTCACTACCATTTCTTCTATTGACTTACACATCACCTCTATCGTAAGCCAGATTCAATCTATGCTACACATTTCTACAATGTTTCATGCATACAAGTCCGACAAACGGCAACGAAACGCGTAGAAAATGCTGAGCTTGATCACTGATGTTACTGAAGCTTGGAGGCAGCGTACTGCCAGTAATGAAACATTGTGTAAAGTATTATCCGCGGCGCGATTCTATAGCCTAGCAGCAACACACCCTGATATGAAGATCTCTGTGGTTCTTCATGGAGATTCTACAGACAAGGGCACTGTTATTGAGTCGCGGCGCAGCTAAATCAGGCACCGCCAAGCTCACAAGTAGGATATCAAGCTCTGACTTGAGTTTGCACGCGGCTAGTATGCAGACTGTGCGTTGCGGCGTCTAGATGTACGCTCCGCAAGAGATCTACCTGGCACATATAAGCGAACTGCAGCCTGAAGATCTGATACGCGTGCCGTCTGTGGAGTTTGATGCAAGAATCACGAGAAATGATGACGAGAAATGTCCGTGCTGTGAAGATGCCGAAAAGACAAGGCATGGAGGCTTGGGAGGTTACCCTGGCAGCAAAGGCCAGATGGACATGGAGAGGTGAGGTCTGAGACCGTTCCCAGGGCTTAATGCAGGTACTAGTATCTGGCATGGGCTTGGGTTCTTTGTCAACCAAGGGTATCGATTCAACATGTCAGTCAACAAGATCACCATCATCAAGCGACATAAACATGTCTTTCTCGGCAAAGCTTGGTGAAGTTGGTGTGTGATAGAGATGTGCGAATAGCAAAGTGTACCCAGCTTGTGGTCCATCACTCGACATTGCAGCTACGGCTGTGCCTATCACACGGATCGCCACGTCTATTGCGGAAAAGAAAAATTACACAGATGAAGAATTATAGGAAATAACGCAAAATGTTGTCATTTGCGCTGGGCAATGTGATGATGCGTCTTGATAAGTCGCCGTATGCTTTATCGCTGATGGAGGTTAGATTGGTGTATTAATGGGAATGCGTAGGTGGACCAATACAACGGAGCCTCCTGAATCGGCATGCTGCAACAAGATAAGGACAGACAGGCATCTGGAATCACGAAATCTCTGCGCCGTAAGACGAGAGAAGGAAAGAAGAGAAAAATGGAAGAAGAAAGAAGGCGAATGCCTGCAAGAAGACGCAGGTGGACAGGGAACATTGAAGCCAACCAAGACACGTGGGCCGGGCAGGATCAAGATCCAAAAGTGATTACAGTAAGCCGACATGGGCGGGAAACCTTGTCGGGACGGAGCCTCCGTATCTCGCACTGCCGTTTCTAGGAGCGTTCTAGTTTATTCGACGGAGGACAGAGCACGGCTGGCCTGTAACTCGGCCGTACTCGCATGTAGGAGTGGAATGAATGAATTGCAGTGTCATGTACGGAGTAATACTGTTTGCGAGTACGGAGTAATGATGAGAAATGTCCCGTATGGTAAGATCCGGGTTTAGTTGAAAAAATATATATATATAAAATTAAAAGAAAAAAGAGAAGAGGGAAGAGAGAAGAGGGGGAAGGAAGATGCTGGGGATGGATAGCCGCGTGGATTTACCCGTTTGGTCGTGTGATGGATGGATGGGAAACGAGGCGGTGAAGCTGCTGCGTTGTTGTGCATCACTCACTGTAGTTGATCACTGTAAGAGGAGAGAAGGTAGTTGCTGGGTAAAGAAAGGGAAGAATCACATTGATGGCGGCTAAACATGAATGCCCAAGAAACGGGACACGACAGAGCAGAGCAGAGCAAGACATGACAAGACAAGGACATGACAAGACTGAGACGGCTTGGCTAGAAACAGGGTTCAAGGCGCTGTCAGATTTGCCAACGCCGGAATCTCGGAGATGTGCCGGCGGCTGGTCCAAGCGCAAAGGTTCGGGTTAGTACGAGTAGAGCAGCAGTTGAATTGGCTGTTTGCTTTTCAGAAACAGCGCCCCCAACGAATTGCGAGTTGTCTTGGATTGAGGGGGGGGGGGGGGGGGGGGGCCACCCACCCACCCGTTGGGATTATATGGGAGGATATGTTATTGAGACT